>NC_142734.1:4816362-5116362 GCF_051943395.1 Hippocampus bargibanti | reverse complement strand
GGACCGTACAAGCGGAGCAGCTTCAGGTGCACAAACGCTGCCAGTTCATTCTGAAAGCCCGCCGTCAGGAAACGCTTCAACCGCCTGTGGCCACAGGTCATGTGATCTCTTTGTCGTCGTAGTAGCACATTGCGTTTGTTCACCTTATACTGACGAGCCGCATTTTGCGGGTCTTCTGTCTCCGTCAGACTTCCCTCTGAAGCCATTAAAAAGGAGGCGCTCCCTCATCACTTGGGCCTTTCTGCGAGGTTCCTCCCTTCAAATGTCGTCCACAGGAAACTCTTCTCAGGGTTGCTTGTTCGGGCGCCCCCTCAGTGCCGTGTGTGTCGAAAACGCTCTGCCGAAAGCTGTGATGGTGGGTTTTCACAATCAGGTTGAAGTGAAAAGGGGGCAAGGACAGCTCGCTATTTTGCGGGTGTGTCCGCAGATGACAAAATCAAAGATTTATAATTATGGATTGGATCTGATTAACCTTTATTAGTCTCGCGGTGGAGAAATTTACACAACACGGCAGCAAAGTGATGAAAATAAGAGGAAAGAAAGAAGTAAAAAAAACAAAATACAGGAGCTACTGTAAAGGCAGCCACTCTCGCGGCGCCATGTTGACGTCAAAACAACAACAAAAAACTAAATAACAAATAATGACAACACAAAGACGCAGACGGTCATTCAATCTTAAGGACTTTCTTCACTCTCTTTGTTGTATGAAGCAGTCCTAGATAAAAGCGTAGATAATAAAAGCGTCCTTTTCACCAGTGGCTCAGAGACATCAGATTGGAATGTTCACGTCTGCTACAAGCTAAATGTTGAAAGCAAACACGAAGCTGTTGACAAAAAGTGATTGTCTCCCATCTCCTATACCACGTAAATAATAATAATAATAATAATAATAATAATAATAATAATACATTTGATTTATAAGCGCCTTTCAAAACTCTCAAGGTCACTCTACAGTCACAGGATAAGTTTGTCTGTGGGTGAGCAGCGGCAGCCACACGCGCCAGCGTTCACTCAACCCGGTATAACTCAAATAAATAAAAATCTAGATAGCCAGCTAGTTAGCTCGCTAATAGATAGCAAATAGATCGTAAGATAGCTAGCTAATTGATAGCGAAAATAGAGCCATCCATCCAGATGGCTAGCTAATAGATAGCCAGACAGCTAGCTAGATAGCTAACAGGTAGCCAATAGCTGGAAGGATAGAAAACAAGATATTCTAAGCATAGTAAAATAAAAATGTCAACTGTATACTGTAACTGTATGTGCAAAACCGTAAACAAAGGTAAATATAACGACTTTATTTTAACATAGTTTATTTATTTAATTATACTACCATATCACATTCATTATACGTAAAATAAGGCATAGTTTGTGTAGTTTTAAGGCTTAGAAAATTAGAAAATTGTGTTTTATGGGGACCTGGGGAACGGATTATTCTCATTTTAATGGTTTCCTATGGGAAATTATTTTTTGGGATACACTTTTCGCCTTACACACTCTGTCTGGGAACCAATTAAGATCGTAAGCCAAGGTATCATTGTACACCCAGATTTCGCCATTATTACCATGTCCTTCGCCAGGACATGCTGGCGCTCTTATACCACGAGGGCCCGTGGACGCGGGGCATATTTCGGCGGCCGGCGGGCGCTCGGGCCGTCAGGGAGCTGCGAGATTCACTGGATGCCGGCGAATCGCTTCTTCCTCTCACACGGGACCACGTCTTCATCGTCGCCGGCGTCTTCAAAGTAGGTTTGTCATGATGACCCACATCTCTCACCTGGCCTTTAATCTCCTCCGGCACATCCACATGAGCAGGACAACATGTTCATAAAGTCCTTAATCTGTGAGATAATCCTTGTTATTGCAAACAAACTCGACAAGTCTTTGCACTACAGTGATAACTCGGTTCTCGACCGTAATCCGTTCCAGAACCCTGTTCGAAAAGCGATTTGTTCGAACACCGAAACCATTTTTCCCATTACAAATAATGTAAATCGTTTTAATCCGTTCCAACACCCTGAATGTTTACCTTTTTAGTACAGTATTTGGACCATCTTTTTTCAACGTTTGCCCACTGAATAGCGCCTCACTGTTTCCTAGGACTTCCTGCGCAACATCCCTGGCAGCCTTTTGTGTTGTGAGCTGCATGAAGAATGGATGGATGCGCTGGCCGATGACGGGGGGAAGGAGGAACGGGTACAAGGGATACAACGGTGTGATAAACCGCCGATCAACCTCATTCAGTCAATCATCCCTTGTTGTTGCCGTCTGTTGTTTAGAGTGGAGAATACAAACCTCCAGATGCATCTGGACACGGTATCAGAGATGTTTGGTTGGACACAGAGAACACAGGAAGATTGTCTTTTACTGCCGGCAGGGGATGCAGCCGATGGCCAACTTGTGCAGCCCTCTGCTAAGCTATTTATTGAGTGTATATGCAAATTTAAAGGACAACCGATGCCTCCAGACAAGTTGTGTCCATAATTTGTATAATCACTTCAAATGACTTCTACTGAGCGTATTTTACAAAGATTCCACCGCATATAGCTATATTTTACGTTTTAAGACTCACGCTAAATATTCAGGAAGTCTTGTTTTCGAGTGGGTGACGATTCCTCACGCGACGTCACTGAAGGAACGCCCCTGACCGAGAAAGCGACACACAATGCATTTTGGGTACTTTGTTTGGTCTAAAAAATTCGTTTTAAGCCGTGTTGATGGCGAAATTAGAAGGAAAACATAAATAATGCGATGGTGGATCGTTGTGTTTTGCACCAAGACTACTATTTGATTCTAGTTGACACAAATCAGCCCATTTCCAACGGAGCTTGGGTTGTGTCGTATGTATTGAGTCGCATAAACCTCTTGACGCTTCTCTTTGCCCAACAAGCAAATGCAAGTAGAAAAAGTTGGTTGTCCTCCTGTAGGATGATGAGCCGGCTCCCCGAAGACAACGCCCTGCTGCTCCGCTACATTCTGTCCGTGCTTCACGCTATCCGAAGCAACGCCCACGAGAACCAGATGACCGGCTTCAACCTGGCGGTGTGCATCGCTCCCAGCATGCTTTGGCCCCCGGGGGCACTGTGCAGCCCCGAGGCAGAGAACGAAGGAACCAGGAGGGTAAGCGAGCGGCGGCGTGAAAAAAAGTCACCAAAACACACACTTTCGAAGTCTGCTTGACCTTGACAAATGACCACTTCACGAACCCCAAGTACCATATTTTCCGGTGTATAAGGCGAACCTGAGTTTAAGCCGCACCCCCAATGAAGGGTGTGTGATACCTCAGCTAACGAACTTAATTGGTTCCCAGAAAGTATGTGTAAGGTGAAAAGTGAGTCTTCCAAACATTAATTTCCCATAGGAAACCATTAAAAATGAGAATAATGCGTTCCCAGGTCCCCATAAAACATATTTATTCTACTAAATAAGCCTTAAAACGACACAAAATATACCTTATTATATGTATAATAAATGTGCTGTTATATTGTAATGAAAGAAATAAACAGTACTAAATAATAAAGTCGTTTTATTTACCTTTGTGATGGTTGTTGATGTAGTTGCCTCTTGATGATATCCGAGTGAAGTTGCCGTGCTTTCTCGGTGATGATACCCTCACTCACAATGTCCCCCGCTCGCTGCTTTTGTTAAATCAAAAGAAGTTTTTCAACCTCTTCTATTGCTTGACATCGTTGCTTAGATAACACAGAAACACCCTTTGCCACACATTGCTATGGTCAACTTAACATACTGGTACTGGGACGCAAAGTCACACAAATGCACACCTCGTTTGTGTTTTTCGATGATCTTCTTTCTGCTCGACCGTAATTTTCTTTAATGTTTTCTTAGGCTTAACACTAGCCTGTGATGGGGTCTTTTTCGGTCTCATAATAGCAAAAGTACTC
This sequence comes from Hippocampus bargibanti, assembly GCF_051943395.1. Classification (NCBI taxonomy): domain Eukaryota; kingdom Metazoa; phylum Chordata; class Actinopteri; order Syngnathiformes; family Syngnathidae; genus Hippocampus; species Hippocampus bargibanti. The sequence continues at coordinate 5,112,460 of NC_142734.1, read as the reverse complement.
CACACAATAACAAACCACATCCACTTTTCACCAGTGGATCAGGGACGTCATGGTAGAATATGCACATCTGCTACAAGCTAAATGTTGAAAGCAAACACCAAGCTGTAGCATCCACTGACGGAAATAGATTGTCTCACATCTCCTGTCCCACGTACAGTAAATCCGCTTCAATTCCAAGCCGCGACAGTTCCACATACATACATAATGCATTGCGCAAACAAGAAATTTCCTTCAAAAGTCAATCAAGTGTTTTTGTATTTTTGTACAGGTTTGCGACTTGGTGAAATTCATGATCGAACACTGCCAGCAGATTACGGAAGAGGAGCCCTCTTTTCTGTTTGGGGGTTCACCGCAGAGACGCGCCACGCAGGCGACGGGTACGGTCCTTGTAATCTTGTACAGTGATACCTCGGTTTACGAACCCCTTGGTTTACGAACTTTTCGGATTACGAACGTTAAATTTATGCAAATTTTACCTTGGCAGACGAACTATTTTTGGGATACACACGGAGCTGCCACAATGAGTGATGAGTCTCCGAACAAGAAAATGGCAGCCGACTGCTTTTATTCCTCTATTCCCCGCCCCCAGTCTTTGGTTAAAGCCACGTGATTGGTCAAGAACGCAGCAGTGAGGGGAGATGGTTTTAAACATGAAAGAGACAGGCAGACGACAGAGAAAATGGATAGAAAACAGTGAAATTTGGACTTGTTTCAACTTTGATAGTTCAAACGCAGAGTGTAGACTGCAAGGTTAAAATATCCCATCAATCAGGCTCCACAAACAAACCGCACAAGCCATCCGTACACAATTGATGAGGAACTAGGTCAAATTATCGCAGAGAAAGCACCTACAAGAGATCATTCCTCAAGATGGTGAAAGAAGGGTACGTTCCTCATCAAGTGTTTAATGCTGATGAAACCAGCCACTCCATTCCATGAAGCCATCAACGACCATCACAAAGGTAAATAAAACGACTTTATTATACAATATACTTTATTTCTTTAATTATAATACCATAGCACATTTATTATACATAAAATAAGGTATATTTTGTGTAGTTTTAAGGCTTAGAAAATTAGAAAATTGTGTTTTGTGGGGACCTGGGAACAGATTATTCTCATTTTAATGATTTCCTATGGAAAATATTTTTTGGGGATACACCCTTTTCGCCTTACACACTCTCTGGGAACCAATTAAGTTCGTAGGCCAAGGTATCACTGTATTCTGAATACATGGAAAACATTTGATGTTGATATTAATGGTCACTCAAACTGTTTTGTCACATTTCCCTGACCGTCAGACAAGTGGACGTACCCTTTGACAGACTCCTCTTACGACAGTCTGGAGAATGAATTGGATAGCAGTAGCGTGGGCTCACCGAGCTTTTGTCGCAGAGGTCTCCGATCCAAACCAGGCAGTCTGGACTCAGTCCTCACTTTTAGTGATTACGAGCAGGACCATGAGTGCGATGTTCAACATGCTAACCGGCAGGTGCTGAGAGGAAGCAGGCAGATCCAAGACGCCCCCACCGTGGACCTTTCGTCCTTACACGGAATACACAGAGAGCGGCGACGCTCCGAGCCGGCATTGATGCACGTCGCAAAGATTCAGACGCTCTTTTACGAGAGCACAGACGCTCTCACCGGCGAGGAAGAAGAGGAAGAGGATGATGACGAGCGTGCTTCAAAATTGAGCCTTCAGCAGAGGTACAGAAGGTCCCTGGCGGTCATTGAAACCAGCTCCTCCAGCCTGTCCTCGAACCCCACGTCGCCTGCACCAACGCAGGCCAAAGCGTGCGCTCCTTCCACATCCATCGGTGACAAGGACGTTTCGGCTTTTGACAGATACGAGCCGCCGGGGAGGAGTCGGAACGTGTGTCAAGGCAGAGAGCATCTTCAATGGGGTCATTTGAAAAGCTGCAGGAGCCTCCACCCCAACTCTTGGCTGAAGAAAGACCGCAGACTGTCCTTAACTCAACAGGAGAGTTTGGAGAAGAACGCGCACGCAAATACAACCACCGGGATGAATATTAGCTTTAGCATCTTTGGTTAAAAGCTTTCAAAACTTGAACATCTCTGACTTATTTTAGAATATCGTTGAATGTAAATCAATGAGAAGGTTTCTTTAGCCGTCATCTGTACTTCTTTGAAGGTGTCGGACGTTTCGCTCCTCGTCTGAGAAGCTTTGTCAGTGAACTAAAGTCTTTTGCTGGTAGCTTCGGTCCTATGCCAGACTCTGCTCTCAGGTTGGGGGGAGCAGAGGACTACTCCCTGCGGCCTACTTCAAAATGAAAATGAAATGAAAAAGAGACCTCAGAGAGTTTCAGTTTCAGAAGGTCCCGCCCCCTTGTTCGTGATGTCACGCCAGGACGTCTTGCCTTTGTTGAGAATCAAAACAATGGCTTCAGATTCAAATAGTTCTGAAGAGGAAAGCATAAATGTTTGCAATCGATTAAAGAAGTTCTTCCGTATCATTTTGAGGCGGCTGGACTCCAATGTAGCGTCCCAGAAAATGCACAAGATGGCGCCCAAGCTCCGTTGGAAATGGGCTGATTTGTCTGCTGGGAATTTGTGTCAGCTAGTATCAAATAGTAGTCTTGGTGCAACACACAACGATTCACCATCGCGTTATTTATGTGTTTTCCTTCTAATTCCGCCATCAACACGATGTTTTCAGACCAAACAAAGTACCCAAAATGCATTGTGTGTCGCTTTCTCAGTCAGAGGCGTTCCCTCCGTGACGTCACGTCAGGAATCGTCACCAACTCAAAAACAAGACTTCCTGAATATTTAGCACCAGTCTTAAAACGTAAAATATAGCAATATGCGGTGGAATCTTTGTAAAATACGCTGAGTAGAAGTCATTTGAAGTGATTTTACGAATTATGGAAACAACTTGTCCGGAGGCATCGGTTGTCCTTTAAAAGTCAATTCACAAAATTGACGTAGAAAAAAAAAACAAATAATGCTCACATGTAGCCTCGTCTCACTGCACAAAATGCACTCTCGCCTGCCATTTAGAATCCTTTTTATTATTATCTGCTTTCTCGATGCACAGGTGCATTCTAGCTATGTACAATCACATGATAAAATTCTATGGTTACATATAATTTGTCAAACTGTGAAGATGAAGACAGGTGATAGAATTGCAATAAAAATATACTTGCTGCGTGGGCGTTTGTCGGTCACATTCAGTTTGCGGGATTCATCTGATCAGTCCTCAGATGTGCCGCACGCTTCCGTTCGTTTTAAAGTCCATCGCAGAGAATAAAAGGCGGTTTTGGCAGCGCAACTGGTAACGGCGATCGTCACCACCAAAAAGTCACTGAGAGGAGCCATCTTGGCTTTGTCGGATGTCTGCTACGCTCTCCGGAACACGGGCCACCATGCCCTCAAGGGACCTGCTCAGGCAGATCTGGCAACCCAGACGCGATCTACAGAGGGCAAAGAGACACAGTTATGCATTTAATTGCCTTGGAAGTTACTTGTGGATTTTTCAAATGAAGATTGTCTTCGACGCAAATGAAAACAATTAAATTAGGCCAATTTCATTCATTCAACTGGACAGGGTGGTTCTCAATTTACCGTATTTTCTGGTGTATAAGGTGCACGGGAGTATCAAGCTAGGTAGCTAGCTATCGGGCTATCTGGCTATCTAGCTACCTGGCTATCTAGCTCGCTGGCTGGCTATCTAGCTGGCTCACTAGCTGGCTAGCTAGCTGGCTGGCTCACTAGCTGTCTATCTAGCTAGCTGGCTATCTAGATAGCTATCTAGCTAGCTGGCTCTCTAGCTAGCTGGCTCTCTAGCTAGCCGGCTATCTAGCTAGCTGGCTATCTAGCTAAATCGCTATCTAGCTGGCTATCTAGCTAGATCGCTATCTAGCTGGCTGGCTATCTAGCTGGCTGGCTATTTAGCTGGCTGGCTCTCTAGCTAGCTATTATCTATATGGCTAGCTCTCTATTAGTTATCTATTGACTATCTATTAGATAGCTAGGTAGCTTTCTATCTATTTGAGTTACTTTCATGTTGAGTGAACGCTGGTGCGTGTGGCTGCCGCTGCTCACCCACAGAAAAACTTATCCTGTGACTGTAAAGTGACCTTGACAGTTTTGAAAGGCGCTTATAAATGAAATGTATTATTATTATTATTATTATTATTAGACTTGTTGGCGCCTGGAAAGAAAGTAGTGTCAAATTAGCGTAAACATTTAGAAACCCCCACTGATGAAAAGATGTTTGTTTTTTTTTCATAACTACAGTAAAGTCTCATTATATCGATATTCTCGGGAGTCAGAAAAAATATCGATATAACCGTACTATCGATATATCCGATCCTGCGGCATGTAAATTTTCTCCTGGCGTTCATAGAAATAGTATCGTAATAAGCAGTACTATCGATATAACCAATATCGATATAACGAGACTTGACTGTATTTCCAATATGTCACTTTGCGATGTCTTACGTGTCAGTCAGGCCGTACGCCAAGTCCAACATGTCCATTTCCTCGTCTGTGACAGGGCCCAGTTTTTTGTAGACGTCCTGGTCAAAGATGAGGTGACAGGTGGAGCATGCCAACGTCCCCTCGCACGCTCCTGAGGCCAAACGCACGCATTTGATGAGTCGACTGTAAATGTGCTTGTCATGCGCGCGGCTGCCGAGTTTACAAACCAAAGCCATCGAAGTCGAGATCTTCGTTAATGACAACGTCGAGCAGCGAGTCTCCAGGAGAGCCCTCCACCGTGATCTTCTCGCCGTCTCTGTTGATGAAGTGGACCGTCACCCGATTGTCTGACCTGCGTGGAAAGTGAACCATTACGCACATTTCTACATAGTCACACAATCAAATACAGTGATACGTCTGTTTTTGACCATAATCTATTCCGGAAACCTGTTTGAAAACAGATTTGTTCAAAAACCAAAACAGCACTTTCCATTATAATCAATGTATTTTTTTTTAATCCGGTCCAAGTTTTAGAAAACAACTTTTTAAACCACTTTAACTCGAGTGATACCTTGGCTTACGAACTTAATTGGTTCCCAGACAGTGTAAGGCGAAAAGTGTGGATCCCCAAAATTAATTTCCCATAGGAAACCATTAAAATGAGAATAATGCGTTCCCAGATCTCCATAAAACTTAATTTTCTACTCTCTAATTTTCTAAGCCTTAAAACTACACAAAATATACCTTATTTTATGTGTAATAAATGTGCTACGGTATTATAATTAGACCCCCCCTCCTCCCACACACGTGTATTCAACTTGATGACCTTTTACTATGACCATGACGGCGAAACCGTGCACAATGTGATTAAATTGCCTGTAATCAGTCAGAGCTTGACTCTCCTGCACCAATTGACCTTTTAAGGCAAAGCATGCAAGGATTAGCAAATAAACCCCACAAATGCTTAATCGCTCTGTGTGAGGGTGTGAGAAAAACAATATGATAGCCTTGTAGCAGCCTCCAAAAAAAATAAACTCTTAGAGGGATGGTTGCAGCCTTGCGCGCACATGACCAAATTCAAGGTTCTTCTTCCCACCTCCCAAGTTGAACAACTACGCACACAGTTGCCTTTGAAAACTCCCTTTCACGCTGTGATGAGATGAAACAAAAATGAACAAATAATTAAATCAAGACAAATCTACTAACCGAAACTACAGGCTTGCACTCCCAGAACAAACATACACGGTGTTCCAACAATTTGACATCATTTCGGAGCCCAATAATAGCAAATGTCAAATTTTAACAAGATGTGGCAAATCTAAATGACTAACCAAGTTTAGTGTTCAACTTGAGCTTAATGAATGTTGTGGCAGCAATGAAATCACATTTTGTCTGATCGAATACAGTGAGACCTCAACTTACAAACACCTTAACTTACAAACTTTTCGTCTTACAAACGTCAAATGTATGAAAATTAAACCTTATAATAAGCACTATTTTCATAATACACACCCACCACGGCTGGCGGAGTGATCTTCGGCGGAAGCACACAACCGAACACCACCAGAGGTTAAGTTACCAACAGTCCTTATGGAAGGTGACTCTCCTTCCATAAGCCATCAACGACCATCAAAAAGGTAAATAAAACTTTATTTTACAGCACAGTTTATTTCTTTAATTACAGTCCTCATGTAATGCGCCTCTCTTTCCAAACAGCAATTCCCTTTGACCTTCGACTTCCAACGCCATTCCATCAAGCCATAAATGACCATCACAAAAAAAAGTGACTTTATGATACAATGCAGTGTATTTCTTTCATTACAATACAATAGCACATTTATTATACATAGAATAAGGAATGTTGTGTGTAGTTTTAAGGCTTATTTACTTGAAAAGTATATTTTCTGGAAACCCGGGAACAGATTATTCCCATTTTAATGGTTTCCTATGGGATTTTTTTTTTGAGATACACACTTTTCGCCTTACACACTCTGTCTGGGAACTAATTAAGTTCGTAAATTGAGGTCTCACTGTATACTCACAGTCAAGCACGTGTGACATTTAATAATAATAATAATAATAATAATAATAATAATAATCTTCCCATTTTGTTTGCACTTGGTGATGATATTAGACACGGCTGATTGGGAATAACGAACATTCCGTGATGATTTACCTTCTTGAAGAAGTTGAATAACTATCTTTCTACTTCCATCTCGTAGTGGAGATACGATTCATTATCAATCCAATGGGTGCTTCATCTCTACACGGTGTGAAGCTTTTTATTAAACTGCGGATTGACAAGCAGTTTCAATTGTTTGTTTTAGAACAGATACTGATAAAAGATGTTTGCAGACGTTTTTTTTTCTTTTTGAATGAAGTGATTCCAAAAATATTTCCCCTTCCCTTGCTAACTAATAATGTTTGGAGAACAACCATTGTTTTTCGTTCTTTTTCCAGAACAGAGGAATTTTGTTTTCAAATGATGTGGTGTAACATTAATGATTTTGCCTTAAATCTCCAACATTAAATAAGTCAATGATCGACGTGTTATTACTCGTGGTATACGAGTTGAGGATGGGAGACAAATGGACACTCCAGTTGTTTTAAATGTATCCGGTACCCCAGGTGCTAGACAGACGTCAGCAATGGTATATAAATAAGAGTTATTTGCTGGGGGAAATGTATTCGATCCCGATTCTTGTGCCACCCAAATTTAAGGTGTTTACGCTGGCGACACAGAGGGTCCAACGACCTACCTCAGCGACTGCGTGCGGGTGACAAAACTCCTGCTACTCAGTCCCGAAGCAGGATAACTCGTTGCTGTCCTCCGGGCATATTCACGTACTCCAGCTTGGGCTATTCTTCCAAACGCCGTCAGCAGTGACGCCATTTAGAACACGAATAATATGTCCACTAAAACACTTGAAGGTACTTAAACAGCTCGGCAGGACACAACGCGAGCTGTCTCTCACCTTAAGCGATGTAGCAAGCTAGCTCGTTACTTAAAAGCAACCCGGAGTCACTCAGTCAGTGTCACGCGCATTGCGTAACCATCGACTTCCTGCAATGCGAGCTGACTGCATAGAGATACCGAGAGTCACGGCGAAGTAAATTGAAACACTATTTCAAGAAAAACACTTAAAAATCGTTAAAAGAGAAATCAAACTGCTAATAAGGACGACGTACAAGTGTTTCCTTTTACTGTATATGTGTTTGTTTAGCTTCCGCATTTCCTGTTAAGGCCAAGAGCGGAAGTTGTTTACTTCTGTCACAGGCTTCAGAATAAAAGTTTGACAACCCCTCATTTCGGGACACTAAATGACTCTCATTTCTTAGTCCCTGGATGTATACACAAAGGACTACGAAATAAAATCAATTGAGCAATTATGATATGATTATAAAGATATAGCGTCATAATAGCACTTCAGTTTATAATTGACAAGTTTTACGCTTAACTTTATTTTGCAGCATAATCATCCAAATTTCTGGACAGGAGTGAGGTTTCTGAATGGGTACATTCAAAGTCCTCACCCCTCGTCGTGAATTTGATTAAAATATCATTTTACTTGTTGTGGTATGAACTTTTCCCTCTCATTAGCCACCCACACATACACATAAACACACACAGTGAGTAAAAAGTGTGTGTATCCGAGTAAAATGAAAATACACACCAAAAATCATTTTGGGTGAATTTGTGAGGACCTTTCTGAAACTTTAGCAGATGCATATATAGACCCTCTAGAAGCCTTTAGAATGAAAAACTTGTGAGGACCGGCCAAAAGGTCCTCAATTGTCAAAAATGTCCTCACTACATATGATATAAAATGTTAGTGGTCCTCACAAGACTAGTCATACAAAAACACGCTCACACATACACACACACACGCACACGCAGACACACGCACACACTGTATATGCACTTAATAAAATGACATGGCAGATTAGATTTACAGTATTCCAAACACAAGAAACCGTTATTAGCTGTCACTGCATCAGCATTGACCTAAGAGGTCAAAGTACTGTACAAGTAATATGGACGATAACAATTAACCTCGTCAATATCGCAACTTCTTATTGGCGGCTTTGGCTTTTATGATCCAGGCGATAGACTATTTATGCTTCGCCTCCTGCAGTTGGGTGTCGCTCACTGTTAATCAGTGCCACCTCAGGTGAGAAACATGCTTTTAGAACTCTGTCTACTAAGGAATTGCTTTATGGGTACTTTGTGTGAGGAAAAACTTGTTTACTTGTGGTTTTGTTTCAGGATGTCCAAGTCAGTGCCACTGCTCCTGCTCCTGACTCTGTCAGGTAAGAAATTCCAATCTGCCAATCAGAATCTGAATAAGAAAGCCTTTAATCGTCCCACAATGGGGACGTTTGGGATAATTGTCCATAGGCATGAACATGAGTGTGAGAAGTTGATTGTCTGTAAGTTCCCTGTGATTTTCAGTCTCAGGTACAAGTGTTAAAGCAAAGGCCAGCGGGCCAGATATGGCTCTCCAGAGCATTTTATGTGGTTCCTGTAAGATCAAAAATAATGTTATTCTCCTGGTTCTGTTCATTACTTGTGTTGGTAGAAATATTCAATCAGCAGGAAGCAAGGTGATGTACAAAACATATTGTTTATTTCTCAGGCAGCTAGAGAATGCTACAGATGCTCTTCGGGGCAGGAGGAAGGAAGCAAGAGAAAGAGAGGGAGGAAGTTGTCTCCAGCAGACAGATATACATACCACACGAGTGACATAATTTTGAAAAGAACATATCAGCTACAATACGTCTGTGTAAGCTCTCAGTCGTACAGGAGTGGTCTATCGATGAGAAGGTTTCTTCAGCCGTCATCTGTACAAATTTTGAAGGTTTCGGACGTTTCGCCTCCTATCCAAGAGGCTTCGTCAGCGAACTAATGTCTGACTGGTCATACCTATCATAGCTGTGTCCGGCGCCGCCATGCCTGGACATTAGGGATATATAAATAGGGCCGATACAACCAGTCAGACTTTAGTTCGCTGACGAAACCTCTTGGATAGGAGGCAAAACGTCCGAAACCTTCAAAATTGTACAAGATGACGGCTGAAGAAACCTTCTCATCGATATCAGCTACAATACACAATAATGCATATGACATTAGACTGAAACAAGATAGCTTAAGGTTCGAACTGAGCTACATACATATATAAAAAACTAACATATACAAATAACTCAACTACAGTAAAGTCTCGTTATATCGATATCGGATATATCGATAGTCCCGGTTATATCGATACTATTTCTATGCACGCACGGAGAAAATTACATGCAAACAGGGTCGGATATATCGATAGTCCCGGTTATATCGATATTTTTTCGGACTCCCTTGAATATCGATATAACGAGACTTTACTGTACATATAAATATAAACTAACTAACTGATAAAAATAAGTAGAAATTAAATAACATTGGATGTTTTTTTAGGATGTGTATACAAACTATTTCCAACAGTGCCCAAAAGCAAACCAAGCGTGTCAAATTCCATGATGCTTGCTAAAGTCTAAACCAAAATTTCAAATTGTCATATGTAAGCCACAATGACAGTCATTATTGTTAATTCTGGTTTGAAAGCTAATTATCGATCAAACGGTTGCCAATTTACAAATGCCCCGACTATGGGACTATAAAAAGCTTTCTAATTTCGGATTTCTGTACTCTGTGTATGTACTATGTGGAGGTGGTTTAACATTTATATGTTTTCCCAAAATTCATAAAAGCCCTCCAAGGGAAACCGGAACTACATTGTGACCCACGACAAAAAAATAGTTTTGACACCCTAGAGCAGTGGTTCTTAATCTTGTTGGAGGCACCGAACCCCACCAGTTTCATACGCTCATTCGTCGAACCCTTCTCCCAATACCCACTGCAGACTAGACTGACGGGTGGGCCTCTATGGCGGAGGATCCATCGAACCCCTGAGACCAACTCACCGAACCCCAAGGGTTTGTTCAAACCCAGGTTTAGACCCACTGCCCTAGAGTGTGTACCCTGCCTATTGCCTAATGTCAGACAGACTGAGCTTCAAATCCCCACCTAGAGCCCAAATAATTGCTTTATGGATGGTTTACACTCCGTACCATATGACCACAGCTCTGAAAAATTAAGCAAATTGCTGGGACAATATTACATAACTGATTCTTTGACATCACAAGAGTTGAGCTCAGTGTATAGTAGTGTCATGTAATCGCAGCAATTGACCTCCTGAACAATTGTGCTGAGATTAGATTGCAACAAATGATTTATAGCACTATGCAATACAGTTCTGGAACACTTATCAAAGTAGCACGACTGGCAGCCATTAATTTCAAGCTAGTTATCATCTAGAAAGTGTATTTAATCAACTGGAAAGGTGTGGTTGTCATTTTTATACCCATTATGCTTTCTATTGCTGGCTGGAGTTTCTCAGTCTCACCGTGATATGACTAAATTCCTCCACAGGACTGCAAGCTGCCCCTATCGCACCTCTGAGAGGATTGCCCAAGACGTCATCTCCCTTCGGGCTCTCTGATGACTCTCAGCAGAACGACATCCTTGGACATATTCCTGATGGCTTTCACCAAGGTACTGAGCCATCCAAGGGATTCTTTGACAGCGGCCTGGTGCAGGACCACATCAATGAGATGACCAGGAAGACAGGCATGTGGCCGCAAACGCCAAGTGGACAAAGCTATGTGCTACCTTCCTCAAACTGTCCCCACAAAATTGGAAGTATAAATGACATGGTAGGAAAGACAAATGATTAAGTGGTCTAAAACTCACCGCAGGTTGATTTGTTAAGAAGATCTGTCTCAATAGTTTGGTTTAAATTCTGTACAATTTAACTAACATGGGCTTTTACCTAATGATCACGTATAGCTTTCGTCCACAACCTCATTGAAGAGAGATCAAGACAGCTAGAGAGAAAACACTGGCTGGTGGATGAAGGTAATTTGCAAATCGCTGACAATTAACAAAAAGTGAATTAAAAAGTATTCATTGACATAAATCTCAAGTATCAAACTACATTAACATATTGGACTCTTCACAATGTCTTTCAGTTCCATTTGATGTTCCTGCTCAGAGGGACGGAGGTGGTTGGGTTCGAGTTGAGGAACCCTCTTCTTCTCACCTTCCAGATGGTTTCAGACAGGGAACGGAACGCTTCATGTCGATCCCAGACGGTTTTAGACAGGGAACCGAACCTTTCATGTCGATCCCTGAAGGTTTCAGACAAGGAACAGAACCTATAGTTTCTATCCCAAAAGAATTCCGCCAGGGAAGCGAACCTACAATATCCATAAGCAGTGACTTTAAACTCAAAGCTAAGCCCTCAAGTTTTATCCCAGATGGTTTCAGGCAGGGAACCGAACCCTTCTTGACGATTCCAGATGGTTTCAGACAGGGAACTGAACGTTCCATGATTATCCCAGATGGTTTCAGGCAGGGTATCGAACCCTTCTTGATGATTCCAGAAGGTTTCAGACAGGGAACTGAACGTTCCATGATTATCCCAGATGGTTTCAGGCAGGGTACCGAACCCTTCTTGACGATTCCAGATGGTTTCAGACAGGGAACTGAACCGTTTTTGACAATTCCAGATAGTTTCAGACAGGGAACTGAACCCATCGTGGTGATCTCGGATGGTTTCAGACAAGGAAGTGAACCTATAGATGCTCTCATTAGTGGCTCCGGATGGGAAGCTGAGCCCTTAGCTTCCGATCGTGGTACTTTCATGCAGGGAATTGAACCAACTGTCTACACCCCCAGTGGGTTTAGACAAGGAACAGAACCATCTCTACACATGCTAAAGCAGTTCAGTCAGGAAACAGTTCAAACCCCAAAGGGACAGGCTCCATGGCTCCCAGCACAGACATGTAAAGGGGAAGTTATTCATGGCAAGTGCTATGTGTTCAACCCAACACCTTTGGCCTTTACAGAAGCACAGGTGATTCCATTTTTAACATGCACCCTTTTTTCTGTGATATGGTTTATTGTGTGTAAATAATAATAATACGTACATTTGATTTATAAGCGCCTTTCAAAACTTTCAAGGTCACTTTACAGTCACAGGATCCGTTTTTTTTCCGGGGGTCAACAGCGGCAGCCACATGCGCCAGCGTTTTACTCAACCCGGAATAACTCGAATAGAAAGAAAGTTAGCTGGCTAGCTAATCAATAACTAATAGCTAGCTACATAGCTAGCAAGATAGCTTATAGATAGCAAATAGTATATAGATAGCAAATATATAGCGAGCTTGGTAGCCAGCTAGCTAGCTAGCTGGCTAGCTTGGTAGCCAGTTAGCTAGCTAGCTACTAGATAGCAAATACATAGCTAGCAAAATGATGATACTACTACTACTACTACTACTACTACTACTACTAATAATAATAATAATAATAATACATTTCATATATATGCATCTTTCAAAACTCTCAAGGTCTCAGGATACATTTTTCTTTGTGGGTGAGCAGCGGCAATCACATGCGCCAGCGTTCTCTCAACTCGAAAGTAACTCAAATAGACAGAAAGCTTGCTATTTATAATAATAATAATAATAATAATAATAATAATAATAATAATAATAATAATACATTCCATTTATAAGCACCTTTCAAAAGTCTCAAGGTCACTTTACAGTCACAGGATAATTTTTTCTTTGTGGGTGAGCAGCGGCAGTCACACGCGCCAGCGTTCACTCAACTCGAAAGTAACTCAAATAGACAGAAAGCTTGCTATCAATAATAATAATAATAATAATAATAATAATACAAATAATAATAATAATAATAATAATAATAATACATGACATTTTAAATGATATGACGATGCATTTGCACGGTGTGTCTGCAGGATTTTTGTAAAGCTCATAACCCACACGCTGAGCTGGCATCTGTAACAAGCGGCGACCTTCATTCCCGCCTTGTTTCCTTGGTCACCAAAGGCGGTGAGCGCAGCCCACAGTTGACATGGCTGGGAACCACGATTAAGGCAAGTCCCTTTTACCCAAAACATACTAATACACATAACTAAGCAAATGGACCACAATTAATGGGATATACAGTTTCTCCTGTCATGGTTTTCATTAATGGAGCACTGTGACCATGAATGAAGGGCAAGGATCGTCTCGTCAGATATGTTATCTCCAGAACAGTGTTTTTCTTACCTTGGTTCAAACATTGACCATTGGACCTCTAAGCAAATGTTTCTTGTTGATGTCACACAGTGAGGTTGTTATCATTGAAAATCACCCCACAACTAATACTGCTTTGAAATACAGTAGGACCTTGGCTTACGCACTTAATTGGTTGCCAGACAGAGTGTGTAAGGCGAAAAGTGTGCATCCCAAAAATTAATTTCCCATAGGAAACCATTAAAATGAGAATAATCCGTTCCCAGGTCTCCATAAAATATAATTTTCAACTAAATAAGCCTTAAAACTACAAACAATACCTTATTCTATGTATAATAAATGTGCTATTGTATTGTAATGAAAGAAATACACTGCACTGTAAAATAAAGTCGTTTTATTTACCTTTGTGATGGTCGTTGATGGCTTGATGGAATGGAGTGGCAGGTCGGAGAGAATTGCTGTTTGAAAGGAGTCACATTCCATCAGGACTGTAATTAAAGAAATAAACTGTACTGTAAAATAAAGTTGTTTTATTTACCTTTGTGATGGTCATTGATGGCTTGATGGAATGGAGTTCAGACTTCTCTTCCTGAACAGAAGATTTTCAACCTCTTCTATTGCCCCAGACCGTTACTTTGACAGCACGGAAACACCTTTAGCAACACACGCAACTTAGCATATTGGTACTGGGCTGTTAAATCAGACAAACGCACACCTCGTTCGTGTTTCTCAATGATCTCCTTCTTCTCCTCGACTGTAATTTTGTTTTGTGTCTTCTTCGGTTGAACACGAGCCTGTGGTGGGGTCTTTTTCAGTCCCATAACGGCAAAAGTATCCGTAAAAAATCCGTGAAGACGATCGACGTGTACACTCAGTGAAAGGGGGTGTGGAAAGGTAGGCCCGGCTGGGGCGCTGTTCGGTCGTGTGCTTTGGTGTTCTTCCGCCGAAGACTACTCCGCCAGCCATTGGTGGGGGGGGGGGGCGCTATGTGTATGCGGAAAAGTAGTGCGTATTCCAAGGTTTAATTTTTCATAAATTTAACGTTCGTAAACCGAAAAATTCGTAATGCAAGGTGTTCGTAAACCGAGGCCCCACTGTATTTTACATAATATCAATTGTAGACTGGATTGTCACACAATTTACAAATATTTTAATTGCTGCAGAACCAGCAGGCCTCCTGGCTCGATGGCTCAGAGATGAATTACAGTGACTGGATGCCAGGTCATCCCAACATTCACACGGACAAGCCTGTCTGCATGGAGATGTTCAAGATCGGTGAGACACTACATATACTCTATATAGGCATCATACACCTTTCTTTAGCAAGGTCAAGTTCGAATTCAGGTCCCGCTTCTGTATAACAAATATAAACATTTATATATTTTCAGTGATTAGAGCTCTTATACAACAACCAGACTGTACATTTCTGGAAACAGCTTACAATAGTGTAAAGATCAATTGTTTGTTGGGACCTTACATATTATTTTTTTTTCATCAAACAAGCAAACTGGCATGTAATCTGTCACGAAATGTCATTTTTAAGCAATGAAAGATACTGAAGTTAACCCATTCACTGCCATACACAAATTTAGATGGGAATTGAAAATATGACCTAGAGCGACATTCCCGAATTTGTTCGGGTTTTGTTTTTTTTCTTGTTTGGGTGCCGATAAAGCGCTGACCATGGCCTCTCGCAATGTTTTTTCCTTTCCCTTTTTTCCATGTTAGCACATTGTAGTATTGTGCTAAGTCTATCCTCTTTGTCTTTTCTGTAATACCATATAATAGCTACAGTAAAGTCTCGTTATATCGATATTCAAGGGAGTCCGAAAAAATATCGATATAACCGGGACTATCGATATATCCGACCCTGTTTGCATGTAATTTTCTCAGTGCGTGCATAGAAATAGTATCGATATAACCGGGACTATCGATATATCCGATATCGATATAACGAGACTTTACTGTATATGGCTGGCTGGCTAGCTATTAGCTATCTATTGGCTTACAAGCTCTATTAGGCTTACTATTCTATTTGAGTTACTTCCGGGTTGAGTGAACGCTGGCGCGTGTGGCTGCCGCTGCTCACCCACAGAAAAACTTAACCTGTGATTGTAAAGTGACCTTGACAGTTTCGAAAGGCGCTTATAAATTAAATGTATTGTTATTTGTTTCAGCTTCAGCTGTTGTTAAAGCCCTTTATAAACCAATATGTATGTATTGCATTGTATTTTGGACAGCTGCCCCCATTTCAATTTCATATAACTCCAGACCCATATAATTTAGGAATTAACTTTTTTTTTCTGAGTCTAAGGTTTCTTACACCGTATTGAATGTTTATGTAGGTCTAAAATGTAATATTCTGGGGGTCCTAGAATTCGAATGAAAATGACAAAAACCCTGGCAGTCGATTGAACACATTTTTGCACATCATCTGGCAGTGAATGGGTTAAAAACTAGAAAATTTCAACCGTAGCAGTTAAGCAGCATAAAAAAATATGTTACTGTACTTAAAATGTAACTGCAGTGCATAGCAACCACTATAAATATGAATACTAATAATGAATTACTCTCGTTGCATAAGTCTTTGAGGCAGTTTTAATGACCTCACAGTTTCATGTGCACTATTAATCAGAGGTTAATTGGACAGAATTAGAGAACAAATTGTTTGCTATCTATTGATACAGTGCAAAGTCAGTCTTTGCACCGTGGTGGTAAAAAAAGCAATTTGGCTGATGTATCCCAACACTGTGTTTCAGATGAAAGCTGGTGGACAGCCGCTGACTGCGATCTGAAGAGAGCATCCATCTGCTCATACCAAATAGCTGCATAAAAATACAAGCTAACATGTTGACCTGACATTTCCTTCCAAAACACCAGCACATTCGAATGCTCATTAAAACCATAAACACATCTTAAACTAGAGTCCCTGTTTTCACTCTTGTGAATAAAGCTTCAGACAGAAAACACCACACATGACGTACATTTGACATCAAAATCCAGACAACACTTTAATGTTCATGTTCAGTTTGTGTGTTGCAAGTTCTGAATGTATACATTAGGGAGCCGATTTAAAACAATTTCTTACAATAGGAGTACCTGGAAAGTGCAAAAGTACATTTGATAAACATAGAAAAAATAAAAATCATGCTGTACATAACATATTTATATTGTATTCATAAATTATCACAGATATACACATATCAATTTGGTGACAGTTGTGGAGAATAATGCAGATACAACACAGGCTGCCATTCGTTTTAAATCACTTCCTCTCAGGAATACCAAAGCCATGCGAACCACCTTCTGATAAAGGCACTCCGTTTTTGGAAGTCTTAAATGTCAGATGCAAATGAACAACATCAACAACAAAAAGAAAACGAATCAAAATAAACTAGAAAATCAAAAGACTGTGTCGACGTGTTGGAGGGTCACTTTGGCTGAGTAACACTAATAACCGTCACCCCTGACATTTCCTTATAATCACTTCTTAATTCGCACACAATTAAAAGACAACCGACGTTGACAAGTTGTGTCCATAATTTGTAAAATCACTTCAAATGACTTCTACTGAGCGCATTTTACAAAGATTGCACCGCTTATAGCTATATTTTTCGTTTTAAGGCTCGCGCTGAATATTCAGGAAGTGATGACGATGCCTGACGTGACGTCACGTCTGGAACGCCCCCGACCGAGAAAGCGACACACAATGCATTTTGGGTACTTTTTTTTGGTCTGAAAACTTCGTGTTGATGGCGAAATTAGGAGGAAGAAACATAAATAACGCGATGGTGAATCATTGTGTGTTGCACCGAGACTACTACAGTGAGACCTCAACTTACAAACTTTTTGTCTTACAAACGTCAAATTTATGAAAATTAAACCTTATAATAAGCACTATTTTCATAATACACACCCACCACGGCTGGCGGAGTGATCTTCGGCGGAAGCACACGACCGAACAGCACCAGAGGTTAAGTTACCAACAGTCCTTATGGAAGGTGACTCTCCTTCCATAAGCCATCAACGACCATCAAAAAGGTAAATAAAACTTTATTTTACAGCACAGTTTATTTCTTTAATTACAGTCCTCATGTAATGCGCCTCTCTTTCCAAACAGTCATCAAATGCGTGCGTTTGGCCTCAGGAGCGTGCGAGGGGACGTTGGCATGCTCCACCTGTCACCTCATCTTTGACCAGGACGTCTACAAAAAACTGGGCCCCGTCACAGACGAGGAAATGGACATGTTGGACTTGGCGTACGGCCTGACTGACACGTAAGACATCGTCAAGTGACATATTGGAAATACAGTCAAGTCTCGTTATATCGATATTGGTTATATTGATAGTACTGCTTATTACGATACTATTTCTATGAACGCAAGGAGAAAATTTACATGCCGCAGGATCGGATATATCGATAGTACGGTTATATCGATATTTTTTCCGACTCCCGAGAATATCGATATAATGAGACTTTACTGTAGTTCTGAAAAAAAAACCATCTTTTCATCAGTGGGGGTTTCTAAATGTTTACGCTAATTTGGCACTACTTTCTTTCCAGGCGCCAACAAGTCTAATAATAATAATAATAATAATAATAATAAATTTCATTTATAAGCGCCTTTCAAAACTCTTAAGGTCACTTTACAGTCACAGGATAAGTTTTTCTGTGGGTGAGCAGCAGCAGCCACACTCACCATTGTTCACTCAACCCGGAAGTAACTCAAATAGATAGAAAGCTACCTAGCTATCTAATAGATAGTCAATAGATAACTCATAGATAGAGAGCTAGCTATATAGCTAATAGCTAGCTAGCTAGAGAGCCAGCCAGCTAAATAGCCAGCCAGCTAGATAGCCAGCCAGCTAGATAGCGATCTAGCTAGATAGCCAGCTAGATAGCGATTTAGCTAGATAGCCAGCTAGCTAGATAGCCGGCTAGCTAGAGAGCCAGCTAGCTAGAGAGCCAGCTAGCTAGATAGCCATCTAGATAGCCAGCTAGCTAGATAGCCAGCTAGTGAGCCAGCCAGCTAGCTAGCCAGCTAGATAGCCAGCCAGCTAGGTAGCCAGGTAGCTAGATAGCCAGCTAGCTAGATAGCCAGCTAGCCAGATAGCCCGATAGCTAGCTACCTAGCTTGATACTCCCGTGCACCTTATACACCAGAAAATACGGTAAATTGAGAACCACCCTGTCCAGTTGAATGAATGAAATTGGCCTAATTTAATTGTTTTCATTTGCGTCGAAGACAATCTTCATTTGAAAAGTCCACAAGTAACTTCCAAGGCAATTAAATGCATGACTGTGTCTCTTTGCCCTCTTTAGATCGCGTCTGGGTTGCCAGATCTGCCTGAGCAGGTCCCTTGAGGGCATGGTGGCCCGTGTTCCGGAGAGCGTAGCAGACATCCGACAAAGCCAAGATGGCTCCTCTCAGTGACTTTTTGGTGGTGACGATCGCCGTTACCAGTTGCGCTGCCAAAACCGCCTTTTATACTCTGCGATGGACTTTAAAACGAACGGAAGCGTGCGGCACATCTGAGGACTGATCAGATGAATCCCGCAAACTGAATGATACAATGCAGTGTATTTCTTTCATTACAATACAATAGCACATTTATTATACATAGAATAAGGAATGTTGTGTGTAG
Organism: Hippocampus bargibanti; assembly: GCF_051943395.1. NCBI lineage: Eukaryota > Metazoa > Chordata > Actinopteri > Syngnathiformes > Syngnathidae > Hippocampus > Hippocampus bargibanti. Next base: position 5,093,230 of record NC_142734.1, on the reverse strand, counting down.
TTTTAAGGCTTATTTACTTGAAAAGTATATTTTCTGGAAACCCGGGAACAGATTATTCCCATTTTAATGGTTTCCTATGGGATTTTTTTTTGAGATACACACTTTTCGCCTTACACACTCTGTCTGGGAACTAATTAAGTTCGTAAATTGAGGTCTCACTGTATACTCACAGTCAAGCACGTGTGACATTTAATAATAATAATAATAATAATAATAATAATAATAATAATAATAATAATAATAATAATAATCTTCCCATTTTGTTTGCACTTGGTGATGATATTAGACACGGCTGATTGGGAATAACGAACATTCCGTGATGATTTACCTTCTTGAAGAAGTTGAATAACTATGTTTCTACTTCCATCTCGTAGTGGAGATATGATTCATTATCAATCCGATGGGTGCTTCATCTCTACACGGTGTGAAGCTTTTTATTAAACTGCGGATTGACAAGCAGTTTCAATTGTTTGTTTTAGAACAGATACTGATAAAAGATGTTTGCAGACGTTTTTTTTTCTTTTTGAATGAAGTGATTCCAAAAATATTTCCCCTTCCCTTGCTAACTAATAATGTTTGGAGAACAACCATTGTTTTTCGTTCTTTTTCCAGAACAGATGAATTTTGTTTTCAAATGATGTGGTGTAACATTAATGATTTTGCCTTAAATCTCCAACATTAAATAAGTCAATGATCGACGTGTTATTACTCGTGGTATACGAGTTGAGGATGGGAGACAAATGGACACTCCAGTTGTTTTAAATGTATCCGGTACCCCAGGTGCTAGACAGACGTCAGCAATGGTATATAAATAAGAGTTATTTGCTGGGGGAAATGTATTCGATCCCGATTCTTGTGCCACCCAAATTTAAGGTGTTTACGCTGGCGACACAGAGGGTCCAACGACCTACCTCAGCGGCTGCGTGCGGGTGACAAAACTCCTGCTACTCAGTCCCGAAGCAGGATAACTCGTTGCTGTCCTCCGGGCATATTCACGTACTCCAGCTTGGGCTATTCTTCCAAACGCCGTCAGCAGTGACGCCATTTAGAACACGAATAATATGTCCACTAAAACACTTGAAGGTACTTAAACAGCTCGGCAGGACACAACGCGAGCTGTCTCTCACCTTAAGCGATGTAGCAAGCTAGCTCGTTACTTAAAAGCAACCCGGAGTCACTCAGTCAGTGTCACGCGCATTGCGTAACCATCGACTTCCTGCAATGCGAGCTGACTGCATAGAGATACCGAGAGTCACGGCGAAGTAAATTGAAACACTATTTCAAGAAAAAACACTTAAAAATCGTTAAAAGAGAAATCAAACTGCTAATAAGGACGACGTACAAGTGTTTCCTTTTACTGTATATGTGTTTGTTTAGCTTTCGCATTTCCTGTTAAGGCCAAGAGCGGAAGTTGTTTACTTCTGTCACAGGCTTCAGAATAAAAGTTTGACAACCCCTAATTTCGGGACACTAAATGCCTCTCATTTCTTAGTCCCTGGATGTATACACAAAGGACTACGAAATAAAATCAATTGAGCAATTATGATATGATTATAAAGATATAGCGTCATAATAGCACTTCAGTTTATAATTGACAAGTTTTACGCTTAACTTTATTTTGCAGCATAATCATCCAAATTTCTGGACAGGAGTGAGGTTTCTGAATGGGTACATTCAAAGTCCTCACCCCTCGTCGTGAATTTGAATAATATATAATTTTACTTGTTGTGGTATGAACTTTTGTATCTCATTGGATTGGATTGGATTTACCTTTATTAGTCTCGCAGTGGAGACATTTACATTTCACAGCAGCAAAGTTATGAAAGAAATGAAAGTAGAAAAGCAAAACACAGGAGCTGCTGGAAAGGCAGCCACTCTCGCGGCGCCATCTTGAAGTCAAAAGAACCCACCCACCCACACATACACATACGCACACACACAGTGAGTAAAAAGTGTGTGTATCCGAGTAAAATGAAAATACACACCAAAAATCATTTTGGGTGAATTTGTGAGGACCTTTCTGAAACTTTAGCAGATGCATATATAGACCCTCTAGAAGCCTTTAGAATGAAAAACTTGTGAGGACCGGCCAAAAGGTCCTCAATTGTCAAAAATGTCCTCACTACATATGATATAAAATGTTAGTGGTCCTCACAAGACTAGTCATACAAAAACACGCTCACACATACACACACACACGCACACGCAGACACACGCACACACTGTATATGCACTTAATAAAATGACATGGCAGATTAGATTTACAGTATTCCAAACACAAGAAACCGTTATTAGCTGTCACTGCATCAGCATTGACCTAAGAGGTCAAAGTACTGTACAAGTAATATGGACGATAACAATTAACCTCGTCAATATCGCGACTTCTTATTGGCGGCTTTGGCTTTTATGATCCAGGCGACAGACTATTTATGCTTCGCCTCCTGCAGTTGGGTGTCGCTCACTGTTTATCAGTGCCACCTCAGGTGAGAAACATGCTTTTAGAACTCTGTCTACTAAGGAATTGCTTTATGGGTACTTTGTGTGAGGAAAAACTTGTTTACTTGTGGTTTTGTTTCAGGATGTCCAAGTCAGTGCCACTGCTCCTGCTCCTGACTCTGTCAGGTAAGAAATTCCAATCTGCCAATCAGAATCTGAATAAGAAAGCCTTTAATCGTCCCACAATGGGGACGTTTGGGATAATTGTCCATAGGCATGAACATGAGTGTGAGAAGTTGATTGTCTGTAAGTTCCCTGTGATTTTCAGTCTCAGGTACAAGTGTTAAAGCAAAGGCCAGCGGGCCAGATATGGCTCCCCAGATCATTTTATGTGGTTCCTGTAAGATCAAAAATAATGTTATTCTCCTGGTTCTGTTCATTACTTGTGTTGGTAGAAATATTCAATCAGCAGGAAGCAAGGTGATGTACAAAACATATTGTTTATTTCTCAGGCAGCTAGAGAATGCTACAGATGCTCTTCAGGGCAGGAGGAAGGAAGCAAAAGAGAGAGAGGGAGGAAGTTGTCTCCAGCAGACAGATATACATACCACACGAGTGACATAATTTTGAAAAGAACATATCAGCTACAATACGTCTGTGTAAGCTCTCAGTCGTACAGGAGTGGTCTATCGATGAGAAGGTTTCTTCAGCCGTCATCTGTACAATTTTGAAGGTTTCGGACGTTTCGCCTCCTATCCAAGAGGCTTCGTCAGCGAACTAATGTCTGACTGGTCATACCTATCATAGCTGTGTCCGGCGCCGCCATGCCTGGACATTAGGGATATATAAATAGGGCCGATACAACCAGTCAGACTTTAGTTCGCTGACGAAACCTCTTGGATAGGAGGCAAAACGTCCGAAACCTTCAAAATTGTACAAGATGACGGCTGAAGAAACCTTCTCATCGATATCAGCTACAATACACAATAATGCATATGACATTAGACTGAAACAAGATAGCTTAAGGTTCGAACTGAGCTACATACATATATAAAAAACTAACATATACAAATAACTCAACTACAGTAAAGTCTCGTTATATCGATATCGGATATATCGATAGTCCCGGTTATATCGATACTATTTCTATGCACGCACGGAGAAAATTACATGCAAACAGGGTCGGATATATCGATAGTCCCGGTTATATCGATATTTTTTCGGACTCCCTTGAATATCGATATAACGAGACTTTACTGTACATATAAATATAAACTAACTAACTGATAAAAATAAGTAGAAATTAAATAACATTGGATGTTTTTTTAGGATGTGTATACAAACTATTTCCAACAGTGCCCAAAAGCAAACCAAGCGTGTCAAATTCCATGATGCTTGCTAAAGTCTAAACCAAAATTTCAAATTGTCATATGTAAGCCACAATGACAGTCATTATTGTTAATTCTGGTTTGAAAGCTAATTATCGATCAAATGGTTGCCAATTTGCAAATTTTCCCACTATGGGACTATAAAAGGCTTTCTAATTTCGGATTTCTGTACTCTGTGTATGTACTATGTGGAGGTAGTTTAACATTTATATGTTTTCCCAAAATTCATAAAAGCCCTCCAAGGGAAACCGGAACTACATTGTGACCCACGACAAAAAAATAGTTTTGACACCCTAGAGCAGTGGTTCTTAATCTTGTTGGAGGCACCGAACCCCACCAGTTTCATACGCTCATTCGCCGAACCCTTCTCCCAATACCCACTGCAGACTAGACTGACGGGTGGGCCTCTATGGCGGAGGATCCATCGAACCCCTGAGACCAACTCACCGAACCCCAAGGGTTTGTTCAAACCCAGGTTTAGACCCACTGCCCTAGAGTGTGTACCCTGCCTATTGCCTAATGTCAGACAGACTGAGCTTCAAATCCCCACCTAGAGCCCAAATAATTGCTTTATGGATGGTTTACACTCCGTACCATATTACCACAGCTCTGAAAAATTAAGTAAATTGCTGGAACAATATTACATAACTGATTCTTTGACATCACAAGAGTTGAGCTCAGTGTATAGTAGTGTCATGTAATCGCAGCAATTGACCTCCTGAACAATTGTGCTGAGATTAGATTGCAACAAATGATTTATAGCACTATGCAATACAGTTCTGGAACACTTATCAAAGTAGCACGACTGGCAGCCATTAATTTCAAGCTAGTTATCATCTAGAAAGTGTATTTAATCAACTGGAAAGGTGTGGTTGTCATTTTTATACCCATTATGCTTTCTATTGCTGGCTGGAGTTTCTCAGTCTCAACGTGATATGACTAAATTCCTCCACAGGACTGCAAGCTGCCCCTATCGCACCTCTGAGAGGATTGCCCAAGACGTCATCTCCCTTCGGGCTCTCTGATGACTCTCAGCAGAACGACATCCTTGGACATATTCCTGATGGCTTTCACCAAGGTACTGAGCCATCCAAGGGATTCTTTGACAGCGGCCTGGTGCAGGACCACATCAATGAGATGACCAGGAAGACAGGCATGTGGCCGCAAACGCCAAGTGGACAAAGCTATGTGCTACCTTCCTCAAACTGTCCCCACAAAATTGGAAGTATAAATGACATGGTAGGAAAGACAAATGATTAAGTGGTCTAAAACTCACCGCAGGTTGATTTGTTAAGAAGATCTGTCTCAATAGTTTGGTTTAAATTCTGTACAATTTAACTAACATGGGCTTTTACCTAATGATCACGTATAGCTTTTGTCCACAACCTCATTGAAGAGAGATCAAGACAGCTAGAGAGAAAACACTGGCTGGCGGATGAAGGTAATTTGCAAATCGCTGACAATTAACAAAAAGTGAATTAAAAAGTATTCATTCACATAAATCTCAAGTATCAAACTACATTAACATATTGGACTCTTCACAATGTCTTCCAGTCCCATTTGATGTTCCTGCTCAGAGGGACGGAGGTGGTTGGGTTCGAGTTGAGGAACCCTCTTCTTCTCACCTTCCAGATGGTTTCAGACAGGGAACGGAACGCTTCATGTCGATCCCAGACGGTTTTAGACAGGGAACCGAACCTTTCATGTCGATCCCTGAAGGTTTCAGACAAGGAACAGAACCTATAGTTTCTATCCCAAAAGAATTCCGCCAGGGAAGCGAACCTACAATATCCATAAGCAGTGACTTTAAACTCAAAGCTAAGCCCTCAGGTTTTATCCCAGATGGTTTCAGGCAGGGTACCGAACCCTTCTTGACGATTCCAGAAGGTTTCAAACAGGGAACTGAACGTTCCATGCTTATCCCAGATGGTTTCAGGCAGGGAACCGAACCCTTCTTGACGATTCCAGATGGTTTCAGACAGGGAACTGAACGTTCCATGATTATCCCAGATGGTTTCAGGCAGGGTATCGAACCCTTCTTGATGATTCCAGAAGGTTTCAGACAGGGAACTGAACGTTCCATGATTATCCCAGATGGTTTCAGGCAGGGTACCGAACCCTTCTTGACGATTCCAGAAGGTTTCGAACAGGGAACTGAACGTTCCATGCTTATCCCAGATGGTTTCAGGCAGGGAACCGAACCCTTCTTGACGATTCCAGATGGTTTCAGACAGGGAACTGAACGTTCCATGATTATCCCAGATGGTTTCAGGCAGGGTACCGAACCCTTCTTGACGATTCCAGATGGTTTCAGACAGGGAACTGAACCGTTCTTGACAATTCCAGATAGTTTCAGACAGGGAACTGAACCCATCGTGGTGATCTCGGATGGTTTCAGACAAGGAAGTGAACATATAGATGCTCTCATTAGTGGCTCCGGATGGGAAGCTGAGCCCTTAGCTTCCGATCGTGGTACTTTCATGCAGGGAATTGAACCAACTATCTACGCCCCCAGTGGGTTTAGACAAGGAACAGAACCATCTCTACACATGCTAAAGCAGTTTAGGCAGGAAACAGTTCAAACCTCAAAGGGACAGGCTCCATGGCTCCCAGCACAGACATGTAAAGGGGAAGTTATTCATGGCAAGTGCTATGTGTTCAACCCAACACCTTTGGCCTTTACAGAAGCACAGGTGATTCCATTTTTAACATGCACCATTTTTTCTGTGATATGGTTTATTGTGTGTAAATAATAATAATACATTTGATTTATAAACGCCTTTCAAAACTCTCAAGGTCACTTTACAGTCACAGGATCCGTTTTTTTTTCCGGGGGTTCAACAGCGGCAGCCACATGCGCCAGCGTTTTACTCAACCCGGAATAACTCGAATAGAAAGAAAGTTAGCTGGCTAGCTAATCAATAACTAATAGCTAGCTACATAGCTAGCAAGATAGCTTATAGATAGCAAATAGAATATAGATAGCAAATATATAGCTAGCTTGGTAGCCAGCTAGCTAGCTAGCTGGCTAGCTTGGTAGCCAGTTAGCTAGCTAGCTACTAGATAGCAAATACATAGCTAGCAAAATGATGATACTACTACTACTACTACTACTACTACTACTAATAATAATAATAATAATAATTCATTTCATATCTATGCATCTTTCAAAACTCTCAAGGTCTCAGGATACATTTTTCTTTGTGGGTGAGCAGCGGCAATCACATGCGCCAGCGTTCTCTCAACTCGAAAGTAACTCAAATAGACAGAAAGCTTGCTATTTATAATAATAATAATAATAATAATAATAATAATAATAATAATAATAATAATAATAATAATAATAATACATTTCATTTATAAGCACCTTTCAAAAGTCTCAAGGTCACTTTACAGTCACAGGATAATTTTTTCTTTGTGGGTGAGCAGCGGCAGTCACACGCGCCAGCGTTCACTCAACTCGAAAGTAACTCAAATAGACAGAAAGCTTGCTATCAATAATAATAATAATAATAATAATAATAATAATAATAATAATAATAATAATACAAATAATAATAATAATAGTAATAATAATAATAATAATAATAATAATAATAATAATAATAATATTAATAATAATAATAATAATAATAATAATAATAATAATAATAATAATAATACATGACATTTTAAATGATATGACGATGCATTTGCACGGTGTGTCTGCAGGATTTTTGTAAAGCTCATAATCCACACGCTGAGCTGGCATCTGTAACAAGCGGCGACCTTCATTCCCGCCTTGTTTCCTTGGTCACCAAAGGCGGTGAGCGCAGCCCACAGTTGACATGGCTGGGGGCCACGATTAAGGCAAGTCCCTTTTACCCAAAACATACCAATACACATAATTAAGCAAATGGACCACAATTAATGGGATATACAGTTTCTCCTGTCATAGTTTTCATTAATGGAGCACTGTGACCATGAATGAAGGGCAAGGATCGTCTCGTCAGATATGTTATCTCCAGAACAGTGTTTTTCTTACCTTGGTTCAAACATTGACCATTGGACCTCTAAGCAAATGTTTCTTGTTGATGTCACACAGTGAGGTTGTTATCATTGAAAATCACCCCACAACTAATACTGCTTTGAAATACAGTAGGACCTTGGCTTACGCACTTAATTGTTTGCCAGACAGAGTGTGTAAGGCGAAAAGTGTGCATCCCAAAAATTAATTTCCCATAGGAAACCATTAAAATGAGAATAATCCGTTCCCAGGTCTCCATAAAATATAATTTTCAACTAAATAAGCCTTAAAACTACAAACAATACCTTATTCTATGTATAATAAATGTGCTATTGTATTGTAATGAAAGAAATACACTGCACTGTAAAATAAAGTCGTTTTATTTACCTTTGTGATGGTCCTTGATGGCTTGATGGAATGGAGTGGCAGGTCGGAGAGAATTGCTGTTTGAAAGGAGTCACATTCCATCAGGACTGTAATTAAAGAAATAAACTGTACTGTAAAATAAAGTTGTTTTATTTACCTTTGTGATGGTCATTGATGGCTTGATGGAATGGGGTTCAGACTTCTCTTCCTGAACAGAAGATTTTCAACCTCTTCTATTGCCCCAGACCGTTACTTTGACAGCACGGAAACACCTTTAGCAACACACGCAACTTAGCATATTGGTACTGGGCTGTTAAATCAGACAAACGCACACCTCGTTCGTGTTTCTCAATGATCTCCTTCTTCTCCTCGACTGTAATTTTGTTTTGTGTCTTCTTCGGTTGAACACGAGCCTGTGGTGGGGTCTTTTTCAGTCCCATAACGGCAAAAGTATCCGTAAAAAATCCGTGAAGACGATCGACGTGTACACTCAGTGAAAGGGGGTGTGGAAAGGTAGGCCCGGCTGGGGCGCTGTTCGGTCGTGTGCTTTGGTGTTCTTCCGCCGAAGACTACTCCGTCAGCCATTGGTGGGGGGGGGGGGGGGGGGCGCTATGTGTATGCGGAAAAGTAGTGCGTATTCCAAGGTTTAATTTTTCATAAATTTAACGTTCGTAAACCGAAAAATTCGTAATGCAAGGTGTTCGTAAACCGAGGCCCCACTGTATTTTACATAATATCAATTGTAGACTGGATTGTCACACAATTTACAAATATTTTAATTGCTGCAGAACCAGCAGGCCTCCTGGCTCGATGGCTCAGGGATGAATTACAGTGACTGGATGCCAGGTCATCCCAACATTCACACGGACAAGCCTGTCTGCGTGGAGATGTTCAAGATCGGTGAGACACTACATATACTCTATATAGGCATCATACACCTTTCTTTAGCAAGGTCAAGTTCGAATTCAGGTCCCGCTTCTGTATAACAAATATAAACATTTATATATTTTCAGTGATTAGAGCTCTTATACAACAACCAGACTGTACATTTCTGGAAACAGCTTACAATAGTGTAAAGATCAATTGTTTGTTGGGACCTTACATATTATTTTTTTTCATCAAACAAGCAAACTGGCATGTAATCTGTCACGAAATGTCATTTTTAAGCAATGAAAGATACTGAAGTGAACTCATTCACTGCCATACACAGATTTACATGGGAATTGAAAATAGTATGACATAGAGCGACATTCCCGAATTTGTTCGGGTTTTGTTTTTTTCTTGTTTGGGTGCCGATAAAGCGCTGACCATGGCCTCTCGCAATGTTTTTTCCTTTCCCTTTTTTCCATGTTAGCACATTGTAATATTGTGCTAAGTCTATCCTCTTTGTCTTTTCTGTAATACCATATAATAGCTACAGTAAAGTCTCGTTATATCGATATTCAAGGGAGTCCGAAAAAATATCGATATAACCGGGACTATCGATATATCCGACCCTGTTTGCATGTAATTTTCTCAGTGCGTGCATAGAAATAGTATCGATATAACCGGGACTATCGATATATCCGATATCGATATAACGAGACTTTACTGTATATGGCTGGCTGGCTAGCTATTAGCTATCTATTGGCTTACAAGCTCTATTAGGCTTACTATTCTATTTGAGTTACTTCCGGGTTGAGTGAACGCTGGCGCGTGTGGCTGCCGCTGCTCACCCACAGAAAAACTTAACCTGTGATTGTAAAGTGACCTTGACAGTTTCGAAAGGCGCTTATAAATTAAATGTATTGTTATTTGTTTCAGCTTCAGCTGTTGTTAAAGCCCTTTATAAACCAATATGTATGTATTGCATTGTATTTTGGACAGCCACCCTCATTTCAATTTCATATAACTCCAGACCCATATAATTTAGGAATTAACTTTTTTTTCTGAGTCTAAGGTTTCTTACACCGTATTGAATGTTTATGTAGGTCTAAAATGTAATATTCTGGGGGTCCTAGAATTCGAATGACAATGACAAAAACCCTGGCAGTGGATTGAACACATTTTTGCACATCATCTGGCAGTGAATGGGTTAAAAACTAGAAAATTTCAACCGTAGCAGTTAAGCAGCATAAAAAAATATGTTACTGTACTTAAAATGTAACTGCAGTGCATAGCAACCACTATAAATATGAATACTAATAATGAATTACTCTCGTTGCATAAGTCTTTGAGGCAGTTTTAATGACCTCACAGTTTCATGTGCACTATTAATCAGAGGTTAATTGGACAGAATTAGAGAACAAATTGTTTGCTATCTATTGATACAGTGCAAAGTCAGTCTTTGCACCGTGGTGGTAAAAAAAGCAATTTGGCTGATGTATCCCAACACTGTGTTTCAGATGAAAGCTGGTGGACAGCCGCTGACTGCGATCTGAAGAGAGCATCCATCTGCTCATACCAAATAGCTGCATAAAAATACAAGCTAACATGTTGACCTGACATTTCCTTCCAAAACACCAGCACATTCGAATGCTCATTAAAACCATAAACACATCTTAAACTAGAGTCCCTGTTTTCACTCTTGTGAATAAAGCTTCAGACAGAAAACACCACACATGACGTACATTTGACATCAAAATCCAGACAACACTTTAATGTTCATGTTCAGTTTGTGTGTTGCAAGTTCTGAATGTATACATTAGGGAGCCGATTTAAAACAATTTCTTACAATAGGAGTACCTGGAAAGTGCAAAAGTACATTTGATAAACATAGAAAAAATAAAAATCATGCTGTACATAACATATTTATATTGTATTCATAAATTATCACAGATATACACATATCAATTTGGTGACAGTTGTGGAGAATAATGCAGATACAACACAGGCTGCCATTCGTTTTAAATCACTTCCTCTCAGGAATACCAAAGCCATGCGAACCACCTTCTGATAAAGGCACTCCGTTTTTGGAAGTCTTAAATGTCAGATGCAAATGAACAACATCAACAACAAAAAGAAAACGAATCAAAATAAACTAGAAAATCAAAAGACTGTGTCGACGTGTTGGAGGGTCACTTTGGCTGAGTAACACTAATAACCGTCACCCCTGACATTTCCTTATAATCACTTAATTCGCACACAATTAAAAGACAACCGACGTTGACAAGTTGTGTCCATAATTTGTAAAATCACTTCAAATGACTTCTACTGAGCGTATTTTACAAAGATTGCACCGCATATAGCTATATTTTTCGTTTTAAGGCTTGCGCTGAATATTCAGGAAGTCTTGTTTTCGAGTTGATGACGATGCCTGACGTGACGTCACGTCTGGAACGCCCCCGACCGAGAAAGCGACACACAATGCATTTTGGGTACTTTTTTTTGGTCTGAAAACTTCGTGTTGATGGCGAAATTAGGAGGAAGAAACATAAATAACGCGATGGTGAATCATTGTGTGTTGCACCGAGACTACTACAGTGAGACCTCAACTTACAAACTTTTTGTCTTACAAACGTCAAATTTATGAAAATTAAACCTTATAATAAGCACTATTTTCATAATACACACCCACCACGGCTGGCGGAGTGATCTTCGGCGGAAGCACACGACCGAACAGCACCAGAGGTTAAGTTACCAACAGTCCTTATGGAAGGTGACTCTCCTTCCATAAGCCATCAACGACCATCAAAAAGGTAAATAAAACTTTATTTTACAGCACAGTTTATTTCTTTAATTACAGTCCTCATGTAATGCGCCTCTCTTTCCAAACAGCAATTCCCTTTGACCTCCAACGCCATTCCATCAAGCCATAAATGACCATCTCAAATGTAAATAAAGTGACTTTATGATACAATGCAGTGTATTTCTTTCATTACAATACAATAGCACATTTATTATACATAGAATAAGGTATGTTGTGTGTAGTTTTAAGGCTTATTTAGTTGAAAAGAATATTTTATGGAAAGCCAGGAACGGATTATTCCCATTTTAATGGTTTCCTATGGGAAATTGTTTTTTGAGATACACACTTTTCGCCTTACACACTCTGTCTGGGAACCAATTAAGTTCGTAAGTTGAGGTCTCACTGTATTTGATACTAGTTGACACAAATTCCCGGCAAATAAATCAGCCCATTTCCAATGGAGCTTGGGAGCCATCTTGTGCATTTTCCGGGGCGCTACATTGGAGTCCTGACGGCTCGAATTGATATGATAGGACTTCTTTAATCGATTGCAAACATTTATGCTCTCCTCCTTCAGAACTATTTGAATCATATTCATAACTGGATGAGTCACAAGAAAGCATCTTCTCCGAATATGAAGCCATTGTTTTGATTCTTGAGCAAGGCAAGACGTCCTGCGTGACGTCACGAACAAGGGGGCGGGACCTTCTGAAACTCGCCATTACTCGCCAGAGGTCATTTTGAAGTAGTTTTGGGACACTTGTCATTTTTATTTGTGTTTTGCATTTGACTAAAAATATTAGCCTGCATGTTTTGGGTATTTTAGATGCTATAAAACGTTTTTCTGATGTCAGTTAGGAAACAAAAAAAATGGTGTCGGTTGTCCTTTAAGATCACTGTCCCTGCACGATCTTCACACTGTGGCTTTTAGTGTTCAAATTGAGAAAAAACATGGTGTAAAACGTACCCTGTTAACAGGATGAATGTATAGTGTCATGAAACAAACTTTTTTTTTTTTTTTTTTGGGGGGGGGGGGTGTTTGGAAGCAACTATGAAATCTAACAGTCGGAATAAGAGTGGCAGCAGGAAGACAAAAGGAGTATGTAGTTGAAACGATGTAAGGCGGCAAAAGAAGACAAAAGCACCCAATTGCTATAAACATCAGGTGGAGCCCTTGGAGAATTCTTAAAATATGGTGAGAAATACCAAAGAAAGCTTACAAAAATGCTACTTTTCCTATAAATAAAATTTCTCTTAGCAACTGAAAAACATTCACAGAACAGACCGCAAGTCTGTCATCTGCTTCAATTACAGCGCCACGTTATGATCCAATGGCTATGTGACAAATCCAAAACGTCATTGTGCTAATGCTAAGCTAAAGGGTGCAAACGCGCATTTGCCGCAAAACAAGAAATTTAATGAAACAGATAATGAGACAAATCGAAAGGCAGAGAATTTTGATCTTCTATGTGAGCTATCTGGCAACGTAGGACTGCTGATTGGCAGCGTTGAGGCAACATTCGGCCTCTCTGCACCAAAGGCAAACAAAAACGCGGGGAAACGGAAAGGTCACTTGACACACACCTGAAGAAAAAGAAGGTGGACTGCCTCTGGATCTGAACCATAGCGCCGGCGCCAATTGGTCAGACCGCAGCAAAGAAAATGAAACACATTTCACTTGGATGTGACAGAATGAGGCGAGTTGACGTGAATGGAGGGTGACCGCGGGGGGTGGGGTTGCAGCAGCAGCGGGTGGAGGGTTTGGGATTGGTTGTGGGATTGAGTAAAGGAAGGGCAGGGATGATGCTCATGCTAGACGATGACGTCCGATTCCCCTGAGGAGATCCTGGTCAGCCTCTTGGTGGAGCCCCACAGCTTCCGTGTGATGTGGCCTGAACGCAGCTGTGAGGAAGCGAAGTAGAGGAAGTGGAGTAAGGAAGGGGAGGAGTAATTAGAGGGGTAAGTATAAAGCAAAAAGAAACAAGAGAGAAGGGGATATGATTTATGCGTGATTCGTTTTTCACATTTGATTGTTAGGCAAGCAATAAATAAACATCAAATGTTGATTTCTTTTGTTGTGAAAAGGAAATAAAGCAGGGAAAGGTGTGGAATGTTTTCTATGTAGACCACTGGTGTCAAAGTCAAGGCCCGCGGGCCAAATCCGGCCCGCCACATCCTTTTTTTCGGCCCGCGAAAGCAAATCAAACTTGTTAAATTCCATGATGATTGCTAAAAACTGAGCCAAAATTTCATATTTTTGGATGTCAACCACAATACAAGTCATTCTTCTTGACTTCAGATTTGAAAACGAGTTATTCATTAATTTGCTGTGTGCTCTATATGTAATACAGTAAAGTCTCGTTATATCGATATCGGATATATCGATAGTTCCGGTTATATCGATACTATTTCTATGCACGCACGGAGAAAATTACATGCAAACAGGGTCGGATATATCGATAGTCCCAGTTATACCGATATTTTTTCGGACTCCCTTGAATATCGATATAACGAGACTGTACTGAATTTGAAGGGATTTAAACATTCTAATGCAGGGGTGTCAGAGTCGTTTTTTGCCGCGGGCCACATTGTAGTTATGGTTTCCTCCCGAGGGCTGTGATGAATTTGGGGAAGCCATTTGAATGTTTAATCCCCTCCACATATTACATACAGAGCGATAAATAAAATACTGAATAACTAGTTTTCAAATCTGAAGTCAAGAAAAATGACTTATTGTGGTTTACATCCAAAAATATGACATTTTGGTTAGAATTTTAGCAAGTATAATGGACAAGTTCACAAGTTTGATTTGCTTTCGCGGGCCGAAAAAAATTATGTGGCGGGCCGGATTTGGCCCCCGGGCCTTGACTTTGACACCTGTGTTCTAATGGGTTCCCCAAATTCATAACGGCCCTCGAGAGGAAACCATAACTACAATGTGGCCCGCGGCAAAAAATGACTTTGACACCCCTGATGTAGACCAAGTTTCTGCTATGTTGCCATGTACGTACAATAAAACATTCAGTGAGGGCATTTCATCATTTACTGCATGGCAACATCGAAATGTGACTTTAACTCATTCACTGCCATTCATGAATTTATGCGGGAATGTAAAATATGAGCGCCATTTCCCGAATTTGTTTCGGTTTTACATTTTCATGCTTGCGTGTCGATAAAGCATGGGTGGGTGAGCAGCGGCAGCCGCACGCGCTAGCGTTCACTCAACCCAGAAGTAACTCAAATGGATAGAAAGCTAGCTAGCTAATAGATAGTCAATAGATAGCCAGCTAGCTATATAACTAGTAGATAGCCATCTAGATAGTTAGCTATCCAGCCAGTTAGCTAACAGATAGCAAATAGCTAATAGATCGGCACCCAAACAAGAAAAAAACTAAACCCGAACAAATTCGGGAATGGCGCTCTACATCGTATTTTCAATTCATGAATAAATTTGGGAATGGCAGTGAATGAGTTAACAAAATAAAAGTAAAGCAAATGAACGCGTCAGAAATATTCATGCCTTGCTCAAGTAGCGACAAGAGGAACGTAAGTTACCGCTACACACGTGTCTGGCAGTGAATGAGTTAACACCAAAATAAAACTCTAAATCAGCGCAAGATTATTAGCTTACATGATGAGAACGTATCTCTTGCAGGAATATGGCTAGTAGAAGCAGCGATCAGTGTTGCGCAAGATTGGTTTACGGTATTTTAAAGGACAACCGACGTCTCCGGACAAGTTGTGTCCATAATTTATAAAATGGCTTCAAATGACTTCTACTGAGCGTATTTTAAAAAGATTCCACCGCAAATAGCTATATTTTACGTTTTAAGACTCGCACTGAATATTCAGGAAGTCTTGTTTTTGAGTTGGTGACAAGTCTGTACGTGACGTCACTAAAGGAACGCCCCCTGACTGAAAAAAAAAAGACACATTGCAGCAGTCCTTCCATCACATCAATGTATTTCGCTGTATTGTTTGGTCTGAAAACCTTGTGTTGCACCCAAAAGTCGCCAGAAGAGGGCGTCCAAGCTCCATATAAGGAATTTATCAGCCTGTGGAAACGGATGTGGTCACAGGAGGTCGCCATTTTGTGCCTCTTTTTCGGTGAGACAATGTTGCCTCAATGTTGCCTCATAATGGCACGAAATAAATTCTTTAATCGATTGCAAACATGTATGCTTTCCTCTTCAGAACTATTTGAGTCATATTCATAACTGGATGTGTAACAAGAAAGCATATTCTCCGAATCTGAAGCCATTGTTTTGATTCTCCAGCAATGCAAGACGTCTTGGCGTGATGTCACGAACTGGGGGCGGGACTTTCTGAAAATGCCCAATTCGCGGCTCAATTTTTTTGCAGATTTTGGACACTTTAAGTCATTTTTATTGGTGTTTTGTATTTGACTAAAAATATCATACTGCGTGTTTTGGGTATTTTAGATGCTATAAAACGTTTTTCTGATGTCAGTTAAGAAACAAAAAAGTGTCGTCGGTTGTCCTTTAAAGAAATAACACTTCCGGTAATCAACACTTGAAAGAGGGCCAGTCGGGAACTGGACTAGGGCTACTATGGTCTGTCAGTGACAGAGGCGGGGTTGAACACGAGCTGGTCTCGCTGGTGCAGTAGGCGAGTGGGCGAGCGAGCTCGAAGCGAGGCCAGCAAGGGGGAAGCCATGAGTGGCGATCCCTCCAGGCTCTGAGCGATGTAGTTCCTCAGCGAGTTCTTTACCTCGGCTGGCTTTCCCACGCCCACGATGATCAGCTTGCCATCGTGGAGGCCCACCAGGACGTGACTCTGCTCCTTGGTGACGGATACGCATCGGACAGGCACGCGCATGGCCATGGGCTCCGCACATAGCGATAGACTGCGGACAAACGCAAGACTGTTAACTTGATCGCATAATGAGAGCAAGTCAATGCAGGGGAAATAGAATGTGACATTTTTTATACTTTATAATGGAACTAAAACATTGGCGTAAACTGATATGTCTATGTAGGCTCTCATTCGTACAGGAGTGGTCCATCGATGAAAAGGTTTCTTCAGACGTCATCTGTACTCCTTTGAAGGTGTCGGACGTTTCGCTCCTGGTAACCAGCACAACTTTAGTTCGCTTACAAAGCTCTTCGGATGAGGAGCGAAACGTCCGACATCTTCAAAGAAGTACAGATGACGGCTGAAGAAACCTTTTCATTAAAGTAAACTGATATGATTCATTGACAGGGGAACAGACTATGATTATTATTACTTCATAACAGTGGAGGGCCGTCAGGGCCTGCAAGGCCTTGTCTGCTGGCCTAAAAATATCAGAATCACAGACTAATTAATCATATTTTGTGCATAATTTTTTAAAAATAATTCCAAATTATCATTCAGCTTCCTTTTACCACTTTTCCCTCCGTTGCACTGCTTCCAGACGTGTGTTTTGGTCATCCAAACCAATCACATTTCAGACATCATTTGTCACCAGGGTCAGAAATTTACCTGGATGCCTTCACAATCAGTTCTACAGGCCCTGGAGGCGATGAAACAGTTGCTTTAAAGTTGGGAGTTGGCAACCCAAGGACTGCTCGAATGCGCTGGCAACGTCAGTTTTCGCAAATTATGATTGGCTAATCACAAGCCAATCATAGTATCATTAGGCATGAGTGATAAGCGCATACTGGCCAGAGCTAGCACACTTTATCAGTCGCGAGCTGCATAAGCAAATATATTGTGTTGATTTAATCACGGTTTCGTCAATCCACAATGGTTGAAGGATGAGAAGAAATTGATTAGGTTGGAGATTTACTATTAAAGCATTTTTCAAGACGGGCATTTCAGGAATAGATGGACATCATGAAGAAAGGTCGGTCAGTTATTTCCTGCTTAATGGTACCCACTTGTGGACTTGTAGGAAATCACACTACACTTTTTCAGTCTGGATTGATTGAAACGGAGCACTACTGAAGGCCTTTCGATGAAAAGGTTTCTTCAGCCGCCACCTGTACTTCTTTGAAGGTGTCGGGCGTTTCGCTTCTTATCCAAGATGCTTCGTCAGCGAACTAAAACAAAATGGCTTTTAGTTCGCTGACGAAGCATCTTGGCTAAGAAGCGAAACGTCCGACACCTTCAAAAAAGTACAGATGACGGCTGAAGAAACCTTTTCATCGATGGACCACTCCTGTACGACTAAGAGCTTACACAGACTTACTGAAGGCCTTGCGATGAAATCCATGGCCCGCCGATGCTTCATAATGGTAAAAAAAAAATGATTCAGAATCAAATCTTCAGGCACATCAGTGGCTCAAATCGGACTACCTTCCTTTGTATGAGTAATGTGATGGATTTCAGGCGTGGGTTTACCTGTAGAGGTCTCGAATAGATAAGTAGCCTTGCTCACTGCCAGTAACAACAAATTCCCTGGAAACGCACATGTCGGTCATCTGTTCCTTCAGAGGTTCACTGCAAAGGTGCTTCCCATTGACGGAGTACAGGTGGAGGGTGTTTTTATCCTGTGGCAAGAAAACAACACCTCAATCCATTTGGAAGATATTGAAACATGAGATAAAAGTACATTGCAATATACACACTTTAAGTGTTGCTTTGCCCTCCAAGCAGGTGTGAACCAGCAGATGACCATCCCAGGACACGGCCAAGTGGAGGATAGACAGAGGCAAGGAGCTTTCACATGGCGGGCGCAGGCAACGCACATAATGACCTCTGCGCACTGTATGGATGATCACCACCCCATCCTGTTGCACACAAAGATGAAAGAGTCGGCGGAGCACTACATGCACAGAACTCCAACATGGGTGAAAAATCTGTCCTCTGTGAAGGAATCCACAGGAAAGCTACAGTAACAGCATGCTATGTAGAGCTGGTGTCGGGTGGAAACTTGCCATGTTGAAAATGACGTGGTTGTTGATCCATGAACATATTGCTTTGTCAAAGAGAAAGCCACTTTATATTGTTCGGTGTTAATTTATTTGCTGCCATTCACAAATTTATTCCAAAATTGAAAATATGACGTAGAGCGCCATTCACAAATTAGTTCGGGTTTTGTTTTTTCAGGCTTGGGTGCCGATAAAGCGGCGGTTTTAGGACTACGTAAACATTTACTGCAGCGTAAGAAACCTTAGACTCCCTTTCTTTATTCGGGAATTGAAAATATGATGTAGAGCGCCATTCCCGAATGTGTTTGTTGTTTTTTTTTTTTTTTGCGCGGGTGCCAATAAAGCGCTGCTCAGACCTCTGGCAATGTTTTTTCCTATCACGTAGGGGCAGAATTCGCCTTTTGTCCATGTTAGCGCTTTTTTACAGATTCAGCTGTTGTTTAAGCGATGTATAAATCAACATGTATTGTATTGTATTGTATTTTGTACAGCCACCCTCATTTCAAGCTCAGCTAACTCCAGACCCATATAACATATTAACTCATTTTTTTCTGATGAAAGAAAAGAGTCCAAGGTTTCTAACGCTGTATTAAATGTTTACGTCATCCTAAAACTCAATAATAATAATAATAATAATAATAATAATAATAATAATAATACATTTTATTTCAAGCGACTTTCAAAGCTCTCAAGGACACTTTACAGTCGCAGACAAGCATATATACAATAATAAATAAAATACAATTATAAATAGAATACAATAATGAAAATACAATTATAAATAGAAACAAGAGATAGAGCTACACAGTAGTGATGGGAATCACTTTTCAGAGAGCCGGTTCTTTTGGCTCGGCTCACTAAAAAGATAAAAAGATGAAACTTGTGACATGACAGCTCGCGTTTGAATCCTCACCCGTGCTCCAGACACAGCCATGTCCAGCTCTGTGCTGATGCAAACACTGACCACCTCATCTGTGTGGCCGTATAACACTTGAACAGGTTTAGGATGCAGACCTACTGGAGAACCGCCCTAAAGGAAGAGAGAAGAGTCAAATCAGATTGTGATGATCAATATGGTACACTATTTGATTCTATGCAGTGACAAGGTAGGATCTAAATGGTGCTCAAACCTGCTGTAGAACCTGCCACACCATGCAGGTGGTGTCTCTGGAACCAGAGATCAGGTGGATGCCGCAATGGTCTGTTGACAAGCAGGTGACAATATCTGGAGGAGAGATAAGATGCGAGAAGAAATGCACACGGTTTGGTATAATCTGATAAAAGACTTCAAGATAAAAAACAACAGCGGATAAGTGGTGATTCATTCATTCATTCATTCACAAATTTATTCGGGAATTGAAAATACGACGCAGAGCACCACGCCCGAATTAGTTTGGGTTTTGTTTTTTTTTTTTTGCTTAGGCGCCAATAAAACATTGACCAGACTTCTGCAATGGCAATGTTTTCCTTTCCACAAGGGGGCAGCATTTCCCCCTTTTTTCCCCATGTTAGCACTTTATTCCAGCTTCAGCTGTTGTTAAAGCGCTATATAAACCAACATGCATGTACAGTATTGTATTGTATTTTGGACACCTGCCCACATTTCCAGCTCATATAAGTCACGACCCATATAATTTAGGAATTAACTTTTTTTTTGATGAAAAGAGAGAGTCTAAGGATTCTTATGCTGCATTGAATGTTTATGTAGTTCTAAAAATGAATATTCTGTGGGTCCTGGAATTCGAGTGACAATGACAAAAACCCTGGCACTGGAGTGGATCGTTTTTAACCCATTCACTGCCAGATGCGTGCAAAAATGTGTAACATGTAACATAAGGTGCAAGTGGGGGCAGCTGTACAAAAAGCAAATGCTGCCCCTAAGTAGAAGGGAAAAAACATTGCCATAGGTCTGACCAGCGCTTTATCAGCACCCCCCCACACGAAAAACCAGAACCTCGAACAAATTCGGGAATGGTGCTCCACGTCATATTTTCTATTCCCGAATAAATTCGCGGATGGCAGTGATGAGTTAAAATTTTTGTGGAAAAAATTTCCAGAGAAACTAACAATGGGGGTCCATATTCTCTCTTTTGAATCGCAGTGGTCTTTACTATTTAAAGTACCCATGTGCCGGATGTGCTGCCCAACAGTCTTGCCCTTGACAAGTGAGGTGACGCGGAGGCTGTTATCCCAATGCCCTCCACTGAAGAGCAACTTTCCATCGTGAGAAACTACAAACAGCCTCGTTGTTACCTCCACACCGGGAGCAAAGGGTCCTGACAGAAAACGCTGGGTCCTGTGGGCAATCGGTTATAAACGTGCTTGGTGAAAGCAGTAAATTTGCGTGTTTGCTGCAAGTGACAGTCTTCTTACTTGGTATGGGACACTGTGGGATCCTTAATGAAGGTGAAGTAGTTGGAGATATTCTTGTTGTAGGGCAGCCACCCATGTGTCCCAAACAGACAGTTTTGACTTACTGTTACCTGGACAAAATACACGCGAAGGAAAAATGTCATTGAATGATTTCCAATGAATGTCATTCCAATGACATTCATTGGAAATCATTGTGATTTTTGAGACAAATGGATTTTAGCACATAGGAGCACATGAGAGAATACCAACCATTGTGTCTGGACTCCCTTGGCTGATGAAGGAGTGGGACTGATTCTTTGGAACGATAGCTTTAATCAGTGGTATGTTGTCACTAATGCCCTGCAACATTGGGAGAATGTTATGGTAGGATGTGCCATGTCATGCTCAATTGTATGTGAATAAAATGGGAAATAGGTCAAACCTCCACAAAGAAGGACTTAAGGTTGCTAAGGTGTTCAAACATGATCAGAGGACACGAGTCCAGCATATCCTTCCTCTTCTCCACTTCCTCCTGAGAAAGACGGACTGGATGTGGCTCCTATTCACCCACACACCCACAAACACAAGTAAATAGAACGAGGTAAAATTAAATTCATGTAATTCCTCGTTATTAACTCATTCACTGCCAGACGATGTGCAAAAATGTGTCCACTCCAGCTTTTTGTCATTTTCACTCAACTTGCAAGACACACAGAATATTGAGTTTTAGGACTATATAAACATTCAATGCAGCGTAACAAACCTTAGACTCTCTTCTTTCATCAGTAAAAAAGAGTTAATTCCTAAATTATATGGGTCAGGAGTTATATGAGCTTGAAATGAAGGCGGCTGTCCAAAATACAAAGAAATACATACATATTGTTTTATATAGCGCTTTAACAACAGCTGAAGCTGGAACAAAGAGCTAAAATGGAAAAAAGAGAAATGCTGCCCCCTCGTTGAAGTAAAAAAAAAAACATTTCCTGAGGTTTTACCAGCACTCTATTGGCACCCCCAGAAAGAAAAAAAACAAAACCCGAACAAATTTGGGAATGTCGTCCTACGTCACAGGTGTCAAAGTCAAGGCCCGGGGGCCAAATCCGGCCCGCCACATTATTTTATTCGGCCCGCGAAAGCAAATCAATCTTGTGAAATTCCATGATGTGTGCTAAAACTTTACATACGTCACTACCTCACTTTCCATACGACACTACCTCACTTTACATACAGAAATTACATGTATTGTCTGTTGTCAATTGTATGTCTTTTTTAGCCACGTTATAAGTGCCTTGCATGTCTTGCACGCTGGGTCCGAGAGGACATTAATTTCATCTGTGCTGTATGTCATGCATATTAGCATATTTGACAATAAAGCTGACTTTGACTTTGACTTTGACTAAAATCCTAACCACAATTTCTGATTTTTGGATGTAAACCACAATAACAGTCATTATTCTTGACTTCAGATTTGAAAACTAGTTATTCATTAATTTATTGTGCACTCTATATGTAATATGTGGAGGGGATTAAACATTCTAATGGCTTCCCCAAATTCATAACGGCCCTCGAGAGGAAACCATAACAACAATGTGGCCCTCGGCAAAAAATGACTTTGACACCACTGTCCTACGTGATATTTACAATTCCCGGCTAAATTCGGGAACGGCAGTGAATGAGTTAAAGAAAACAAATCCTGCCTCTTTGGCAGTGTTTCCAAACCTTTATTGAGCAAGGCGGCCCTTTTACACCATGAAACCATGACGGCATAGCTCGAAGAAAAAGCACTAGAATAACGATGATCTGGTCTCAAATGACTTATTCCATGTTAAATCTGGGCTTGTTTAATTAAATACAAAGCGGGAGGGCATTACTTATTCTTGCCTGTGTAGCAAAAGGTGGATACACAAGTTTATTGTGCCTTCTGCCATCTAATGGAAAGGTGTTTTACTGTGGCGCCTTTCACTATACGTCGTGGGAATAGAAAGATGAATGAAGCTAGACTGTATTTGTAATTCACAAGTAAGCCTTTTCTGATAAATCGAGTGAAATTAGATTAAGTTCCTGTGATATCTTTCATGGCACACTAATGCAAGCTGCTCCAGCTCATTGGTTGGGAATCACATTTTGAGGGTTTTTCTGCACCTTGAGTAGCTGGCAGGGTGTTTGCCCAAAGTTACTGATCATGCCTTCCAGGGCCTTGCGTTCCTTTTCATCAGTGATGGCATCAAGGTCAACTGCGCCTATAAAATCAAGGTGTCATAAAATACTGAGACTGCAGTGATATTTTGATGATGATCTACTTATATGATACAAGAAAAAAATGTTTGTGGAAAGATAGTGCTCTGATGACCACTCAGAATGTGATGACTGTTCAGAGTGCTTTACCTTCATATGTGCAGTAGTAGAAAACATTGAGGGCTTCCACTGCGGCGGGGCCCCTTTGCTTGTAACCGAAGATTAGATCAATCCATTCATTAAGGTGTGCGGACACATAGTCAGACTCCTGTCACAGTTAACACAGACACACAAGTCAGAAAGCCTTGAAAAAAAAAGTGTAGGATTCAGTTTCATTTTTCATACTTAGAGTATGTAGTATGTAGTAGTGCAGGGTGACCCAAAAAGATGCGTACCCATGAAAATTTCAATTGCGGCTTTGATTAAAAAGCTATTGATTTCAAATTACAATCACACATTATTCAGTTTATGGAAAGTCATTAACCAGAGTTTCAGCTATTTCTGTCAATATTTAGTCAATTTATGAGTTTCCCAAGATGTGTTCCAAATGTCTACCATTTCGTTGCAAGCAAACCTGTACTCATCTAACAAAGTTGTCAATCAGTTTTACACACTCCTCTTTCGGGAGAAAACATTGCTGCAGTGAGGGACTCAGTAGGACACATCTTTTTGGGTCACTGTCCCGAAAGAGGAGTGCGTAAAAGTGATTGAAATTAAAAATTGATATACATTGCTGAAACTCTGGTGAATGGTCTTCCATAAACTGAATAATGTGTGGTTGTAATTTGAAATAAATAGCTTTTTTAATCAAAGCCACAATTGAAATTTTCATGGGTACGTATCTCTTTGGGTCACCCTGTACTTTGTACGATAAAATGCACTGACGAGCAAAATGAAGCACAGGCAATGAGCACATGAACGAGAACAAAAGCTCACCAGGGCTTTGCGGTGTTTATAGATAAAGTCCTCAGAGGACTTGGCCCATCTGGGCAGAATTACATCATTTACTTTTTCTTTGGTTATCTGCCGCCGACCAAGGTCAAAGTCTGGGTGACATCAGAGCAAAAAGTTAACATTGTCCTGCTGTAACCCTGCACATCATAATTTTGAGTGAGTCGACAAAGAGCCTCACCATTGTGGTTCTCAAGAAACTCTGGGAAGTAGAAGAACTCAGGTATGAGCTCCTTGACATCATTGGGATTGTCCATGAGAGTCAGCCAGGTTGCCGGAATGGAGTGGAACTGGCGGTCAGCGCAGTCAAACCTGAAGACAACCAAAAACATGATGTCATCTCCAAAAGGTGGATATTATGACCCTATAGTACCACGCTGAAGATTGAGAAAACCCACTTACCGTCCACTCTGTAGTTGGATGTGCAGGGAGGTGAAGGGCTCAACTCTGATCAGATAGTGCATCACACCGGCTGCACTCGAATAGTGGGTGCCATAATGAAATTTGTCAACAGTTCCTGTTGGGTCCTCAAAACTTTCATACCTGACAGACATGAAAAAAAGCTCAGAACAAAAAACATTACACTATTGCTGCATTGTGTTTCAATACACATTTGCAAGAAAAACTACTGTATGTTAGCCCTCTTGAATTACAGATACTTGTGTCTGAATTGTTCCGAAAATATGATAAGGTTTCAAACAAGTAGTTTGACATAGTCTGCATTATCTAACACCACACAATTATATGTTTCCACTTTTTGTTTTTGCTGAGCTCAATATGTGGACATCAAGCAGCATGAAAAAAGTGAGCTTTTGGATTTCACTATGAACCAGTTGAGACCCTTGGTAGCAAAGGTTCACAGAACTATTTGACTTTTGCAACATTCTTGGGATTAATGGTCTCACTCCCTTGAAGGCGTTCTGGTTGAGGTCAGGACTATGGCTCAGCCACTTTAACTCATTCACCGCCAGACGTGCAAAAATATGTCCACTCCAGCGCCAGGGTTTTTGTAATTTTCACTCAAATTCCAGAACCCACAGAATATTGAGTTTTAGGACAACATAAACATTCAATGCAGTGTAAGAAACCTTACACTATATTCTTTCATCAGAACAAAATAGTTATATAGGTCTGGAATAATATGAGATGCAAGAGGGGGCAGCTGTACAAAAGGCAAACGCTGCACCCTGGTGGAAAGGAAAAAAAAAAACATTGCCAGAGGTCTGTCCAGCGCCTTATCGGCACCCACCCACAAGAAACACCAAACCTCAAACAAATTCGGGAATGGTGCTCCATGTCATATTTTCAATTCCCAAATAAACTTGGGAATGGCAGTGAATGAGATAATAATGATTTCATGGTGCATCAGCAATACTCAGTGAAATTTCAATTGCTGAAACAACCGCCTAAAGTTCCCCAACAAAATGTGTTGAAAATAAAAAATAATAATTTTCCCGTTAATGGTATAAATGTATCCAGGCATTAAAGAAGCCCCAACCAATGATTGCTCCCCACCCCACAACCATACTTCATAGACAGCTGTGTAATTCCAGAATGTTCAAATATTTTTTCTTGCAACTGCATAATATACCACGGATGCCTCTCCATAGATACTATACAGGTTGCTTAATACACATACTTTTCTCGAACAGCTTTTGCATTGTCGTTGTTCTGTACTGCCACCGGCTTTGACAAATCCCTGAATACCATGGGATCTGAAAGGTCCAGGTCTTTGGAGGTGTAGTCTGCCAGAACCCAGGGAAACTATAAACAAATATATAAGGGTGGTAAAGCATTTAGCTGATCCTTCACTGGTTATTAATTCAATCAGTAAACATACCACTGGATACTGTGCCAGGTCGTTGTAAGTTCTGCCAGCGATTGTGTTGAGTTGCATCAGGTAGTCAAAGTTGGAAATCTCCCGGTTGACCCATTTCTATGGAAGATTTGACCCAAAATACAGATGAAATATTCAGCAATTCAGTATGCTTGATGAAGGTGTCTAATTTTATACCAAGTTTTAAACCTGGAATTATAGTGTCATGTTTATTAAAGAAACGCGAATGACAATTTGGTACTATACAATAAAGCTCCTGACCTGCGTTAATCCGGAGGCTTTAAGGAGCTCTTGTGGAGAACGTGTTCCATAGAGACTGAGGGATCGCAGTAGCAACATGCGGTCATACACCTTATTTCTTGCCTGTAAATTGGAAAATACCAAAGCTACTGCATTGCAACTTATCAACAAGTCAAAGTAACATAGATTTCAGGAAGCAGAGAGATCACCTCTTTCTTGAAGTTGAGAAAGTAGCTGGTTTGGTCAATAAGGAAGATCTCTAGAGCGGAGCGTCGGAGATTATATCGCCGGAGATGGACCTCACGAATCTGAGTCAATGGCCATTTAAAGTCATGGCCCACACCTTCAGTAAACAGGGAAGCAAATTCATTGGTGTTAAATACAGTTCTAACCCTAATTCCAAAAACACAAAATGTAAAAACACAAAGATTTGCTAACATTAGATTGCTTCTGCAATATTCTTAATGCTCATTTGTGGTTTGCATGTTGGCAACGTTATGCAAAAATACATATTCCACATTAAACTCGAGGGATAATATTTTTTTACGTGACTTTGCAAATCGGTGCGGGTGTAGGATTTGTTATTTTAATAAATTTATGGGATTTTTAAAGGACAGTTTTTTTCATAATCCAAAACATTTATAAGGCTGATGCATTCATGTGAATTAAACATTATAGGCATTTCAACAAATCAGTGTCGATTCAAATTAGGATTGTTCAGCCTTTCTTTACTTTTCTACTAGCTAAAATTGTAACAACTACACAAAAAGATGCACCTTCGTCTTTCTCTTGGCTGCTGTCGTAGAAATAGACATGCTGGGTAGTGAGTTCAAGGCGGCCAGGTACCACATCAACCACTGTCACTAGCTGACAGTCTTCTGACAGAATCAGTTTCTCCTTTTGACCTGGCTCCTCTGCTTCAATTCTAGATGGAAAATATTATGGAACATGTCAAATAACTTTTTGACTCATGATGACCAAATATTCTTGAGTGACTAACTATTCTTAAATTATCGATTACGTAGGGTGCAGGAGCCTATTCCAGTTAACTACAGGCGAAAGGCAGACTATACCATGAACTGTCCGTTAGTCAGGGCACATATAGAAACAAACAACTATTCACACCATCACTGAGTGGGAACCGATGCTACACTGGTCAGGGAGTACTAGGAGGAGGAAATTAAACTTTGTGTGTCTATAAGTTTTGATTTTGTTCATGTTTGGTAACGTTCAGGCTGTTACTCATTGCAGTAAAAATACTCTTATTATTTGACTGGTTATCCACCCTTGCGCAACACTATGAGCAACTTTTTGGGTAAATTACTGACTGGATATTTGCTGCTGCCAGGTCATCTTCTGGCAGCTCCAAGATGTCATCTTCCAGGTTGGTGACTTTCACCTGCTTTACAGCCTCCAAAAGCAGAGATTCCGGGTTTACACGCTTCTGATGGACACCTAAGTAAATTTCAGGAAGTTAAGACATTAACACACAATAAATAAATTAAAACTGTAAATGGATAGTTAGGTAAATGGATAGATAGATGGATGGATGGATGGATAGATAAAGGAGAGAGAGGGGGTGAGAGAGAGAGAGAGAGAAGAGAGAGAGAGAGAGAGAGAGAGAGAGAGAGAGAGAGAGAGAGAGAGAGAGAGAGAGAGAGAGAGAGAGAGAGAGAGAGAGAGAGAGAGAGAAAAAAACCAGGGGGCTTCATACCAAGGTTGTCGCGCAGAGCACTAGCCTCCCGATAAAGGTCAAAGTTGAAATTATGTATTAACTTCAGCCTCATGCGGGAAAAGTTCTCGGCGCTGGATAGCTTCCAGTGCATCTTCTTCGGCTGCCTGTTACATCAAGGTGAAAGTTTTCTTCAACGAAATGTGATATGTTAACTCATTCACTGCTAGATGTGCAAAAATGTGTCCACTCCAGTGCCAGGGTTTTTGTATTATGGATCAGAATCAGAAAACCTTTATTCGTCCCACAATGGGGAAATTTGCATTTTCTCTCAAATTGCAAGACCCACAGAATATTGAGTTTTACGAATACATAAACATTCAATATAGGATAAGAAACCTTACACTGTCTTCTGTCATCAGAAAAAAAGAGTTAATTCCTAAGTTATTTGGTTCTGGAGTAATATGAGGTGGTAGTGGGGGCAGCTGTACAAAAGGCCAATTCTGTGCCCTCGTGGGAGGGAAAACCATTGACAGAGGTCTGACCATCCCTTTATCTGCAAAAATGAAAAAAAACCCTACAAATTCGGGAATAATGCTCACAGTCATATTTTCAATGCATGAATAAATTCGGCAGCGAATGAGTTCACTGAGAATGAGCATTTACTGTAACTTTCAGTGGTCACATCATCAATTATGTCATTTGAGTACCTTGGAGGTAATAAAGTTCGTACACACTTGAACTTGTGAAATTGTAAAATTGAGAGTCAGCCCAATAATTTCAAGAGATGTGTTT
Source organism: Hippocampus bargibanti (assembly GCF_051943395.1). Classification (NCBI taxonomy): domain Eukaryota; kingdom Metazoa; phylum Chordata; class Actinopteri; order Syngnathiformes; family Syngnathidae; genus Hippocampus; species Hippocampus bargibanti. The sequence goes on along the minus strand of NC_142734.1, from coordinate 5,064,410 downwards.
GAACAGTCAAGCATGCTATCATTCACTTGCGCTCTGGATTAGTTGTGAAGGTGCGTTTTTTTTTCTTAAGCTATTTTACACGTCATATTAAAAAAAAGTCTACTTTTATAGTTAACAGCAGACTCGAGATTGTGATCGTCAATAGTATATACAAAACAAGAAACGAAAACGAAGATCATTACCTTTCAGCCCAGGGCCCCCTCTCACACACAAGGCCCCGCCGAGCAGCCTTCCACTGCCTGAGAGAGGCACTGTTCTGGCTATGTTGTTGCTTTAGCATGCTGTTGTACCTCAGGTTCTCCTGACGACTTTGACGAGAGAATGGCTCAACAAATTGTTCCTGAAGAAAAAGGGAATGGGTAACATACGGGTTACAAGGCAAATTCTGTGTTTTGTTTAAATCCAACTGAATAGTTCAAATTAACCTGGAAGCACATCTTGCTCTCCCCCCTATCCCGCTCTCTCTTATGCAGGCTGACCATGAAGGCCTCATAACACTCCTTCCAGTAAAGTGCCATACTTTCATGGCCTTGACTGAAGGTCTCAAGTTCATACTGCTTCATGTATGGAATGATCTGAAAATACATTGGAGAAACTTCATTAATGGTGTCATCTCATCATCTCAAGCACGTCACATTACATTACAGACTCGTACATATTTGTCCAGATAGACACGCCATTCAGGTGAGTTACAGTATACTTGAAAATCTTCGAAAAAAGATGGGCTGCCGTTGGTATCAGGCAATTGGGGCAAATGCAGCTCCATATAGAGGAGGCGGTGAACTTTGGAGAGGAGTGTTCGCAACAGTGGAACCAGGAATGAGTATGTTTCCTCTGTCTTCTCAAGGACCGAGCGCCGCAGTATGCATTCAACCTTGCCCAGCAAGTAGCAGGCCTCATCCTGGCTGGACACTTCCTTCATTTGCAAGACAAAATTCAGTTTTGCAGTGGCTACTGCACACATCTGTAATATGAGGAAAAAACACACTTGTTGTTATGAGAGAAGCTGTCGCTTGAAATTACAGTAAAGTCTTGTTATATCGATATTCAAGGGAGTCCGAAAAAATATCGATATAACCGGGACTATCGATATATCCAACCCTGTTTGCATGTAATTTTCTCTGTGCGTGCATAGAAATAGTATCGATATAACCGGGACTATCGATATATCCGATATCGATATAACGAGACTTTACTGTATTGACAAAAACAACATAAGGAAAATGTTTCACCTCGGGGTCCTCTTGTGCCATGAAACCGAGCAATAATCTCAGTCCAACTTGGGAAAGCTCGAACCACTGGGTGCCAGCAGAATACCACACCATGAGACAATCCATCAATGTCACAGTCTCCTCCAGCAACTTCTGTCTCCACAGTGCCGGGTTGACAAGGCCTTCTGCTTGCAAGAAATCTTGTACTACGTGAAGTAGACGGACCGCGTTCTCCGTGTGTTGAGGCAATGTGGCAGCAGATGCTTCACGGTTGTCAATCACGGCCAGTTCCAACATACGTTCCATGAGACTAGAAAGAGGTGCAGAGCGAGAGTAAACATTTAGCTAAACTGTACGTGGAAACATTTAAAGGACAACCGACGTCTCCGGACAAGTTGTGTCCATAATTTGTAAAATGGCTTCAAATGACTTCTACTGAGCGTATTGTACAAATATTCCACCGCATATAGCTATATTTTACGTTTTAAGACTCGTGCTGAATATTCAGGAAGTCTTGTTTTTGAGTTGGTGACGAGTCCGTACATGACGTCACTAAAGGACCTCCCATGACCGTCAAAAAGACGCATTGTAGCGGTCCTTCCATCACGTCAATGTATTTTGCTGTACTTGTTTGGTCTGGGGACCTCGTGTTGCACCCAAAAGCCGCCAGAAGGCCAGAAGAGGGTGTCCAAGTGCCATACAAGGAATTTATCAGCCTGTGTAAACGGAGGTGGCCACAGGATGTCGCCATTTTGTGCCTCTTTTTTTGGGTGAGAGATTCTCCCCCAATGTTGCCTCATAACGGCACAAATAAATTCTTTAATCGATTGCAAACATGTATGCTTTCCTCTTCAGAACTAATTGAATCATATTCATAACTGGATGTGCAACAAGAAAGCATATTCTCCGAATGTGAAGCCATTGTTTAGATTCACAAGCAATGCAAGACGTCTTGGCGTGACGTACGAACTGGGGTCGGGACTTTCTGAAAATGCCCAATTCGCAGCTCAATTTTTTTGCAGATTTTGGACACTTTAAGTCATTTTTATTTGTGTTTTGCATTTGAATAAAAATATCATACTGCATGTTTTGGGTATTTTAGATGCTATAAAACGTTTTTCTGGTGTCAGTTAAAAAACAAAAAAGTGACGTCGGTTGTCCTTTAACTTGCTTCAATAGTAATTGCAGTAGTATTATGACTCTGGTAGAGGACAAACCTAAGTTTAATTTGGTCAACAGGAAGTAGCAGCTCATTGGCTGTTCCCAATTTGGTGAGTGCTGAAAACACCTGGCCACGCTCCAACCACGCTGAGTCGTCAGAACCTTCAACTCCACGCCACATTACACACAGCAGAATCTCCAGCAACATGGTACACAATTCGTCTTCGGCACGCTAGAATGTCAAGTAAATACATAAGTAGGAATATTTATTCTTAATTCTTCATGACAATGTAAGCTTTCAAGCAAACTTTGCATTCACCTCGGGGTCATTAAAGGACTCCCCAAGGGAGACGTTGTCATTGAAGAGGAAGGTGTCTTCGGTCAATGGGGCGGTGTGATCTAGACTTCCAGAGTTTCCTGGAAAGGGCTTTGGTGCTTCGAGTGGAGAGGGTGTGCTTGGCATACTACCAGGTGTCTGGTTGCCACTCTCTATGCCCTCGTAGGTTTGGAGGTGAGACAGGTCAAGCGTCAAGCCACCAGATTTACCCACTAGCCAAGGCTTGACTTGTGGTTGTGGCTCAGCCGAAGCGGAAGATGACGGAGTGTCCAGTAGCGAGATGACGTCACTGTTCTCCATGCTGTCTACTGAGCGAGTGTCGCCCATGCTTTGCCAGTCATTCTCGATGCGATCCAAGCGGCCAGCACTGCTTGCCCTTGTTCTGCGGTGTAGTGGCAGTTCAAGGCGGTTACTGTTGGCTCCACTGGGTTGGTTCAAATCCAGGCTGCAGGTGCTGACTGTGTCTGCACTTCGTGATGGCAATGAGCCTTCACCTCGCATATACAGTCGTGCGAGGGTATCCTGCCAACACTGCTGCCTCGAAATCTGGCAAGCGGCATCTTGTTGGGACTGGAGGAGTTGGTACACCTAAAGGGAGGGATATTCACTCATTCACTGACATTCACAAATGTATTTAGGAATTGAAAATATGACAGAGCACCATTCCCGAATTAGTTTGTTTTGTTTTGCTCGGGTGCCGATAAAGTGCTGGCCAGATCTGTGAGAAGGTTTTGTCCCTTCCACAAGGGGGCAGCATTCCCCCTTTGTCCACGCTTTGTCACAGGTTCAGCTGTAGTTAAAGCGCTATATAAACCAATATGTATGTATTGCATTGTATTTTGGACAGCCACCCTCATTTCAAGCTCATATAACTGCAGACCCATATAATTTTGCAATTTTGTAAAGTTTAAAGGTTCTTTAGACTGTATGGAATGTTTATGTAGTCCTAAAACTCAATATACAGAGGGTCCTGGAATTCGAGTAGCAATGACAAAAACCCTGGCACTGGAGTGGACACATTTTTTGCACATCGTCTGGCAGTGAATGAGTTAAAATGCCGGTGGAACATAAAGTGAGATTTTACTCTTTTAACTCGATGTTTGGCGAGATTTTTTGGGGGTATCTGTCATTTAAAGAGTTGGTTCAGATGTGATAAATATTTCATTATGTAGATCAGGCCTTCGTACAAAGTAATAATAGCATATAATAGTCCAACATGTCTCACTGAAAAAAAAAGGTCAGAGAAAGTAGTGTGTGCTTTCTCACCCTCTTGCAGACAATGAGCCGAATGCTGGGTCCAGTTCGATGTGTTAGCTGAACTAGTGCCATTAGATCCTTGTAATTGACCACTTGATCTGATAAGCACACACATGCAGATCACATTTAGTTTTCTTACGCTGAGCCATCTACAGATTTGATTGTGAAAAGAAAAAGCCGACCTGTGTGGAGGACCTGATTGAGGAGACAACGAATGAGATTCGGTGTGATGTGAAGATCGGAGAACAGCAGTGACAGGCCGTTGTAACCCGCCTCCCTCAACCTCAAACGCTGCTTGTTTTTCTCATAGATGCGGTCACATCGTAACATGCGCTCAAACAGCTGTGCAGATTAATTATGAAAAGTTAATAAATCATACAAATTCAGAGATCAATGGGGGAATTTTGTTTTTCAGATGGAATTGGCTGTCACCTACCTTGAAAACAAGTTCTCGAAGGCGGTCTGAGTGTTTATTGTTGAGCAGAAGCGCATAGCAAGAGTCAGCTGCGCCAGGCTCAAACAGGAGCAGAAAGATCTGGTCCCTGGATGGACTGCTCTGAAGGAGGCCGAGTAACATCTCCAATAGCCCACAAATCTGCAACACATAAAAATACAACAAAAAAAACAAAGCAAAGGTTCTTGATGAGGGAATATGTCTGCCATGATTTATTCTTGGAAATACTTCTACAATTCAATTAACTGCTATTCAGGGTTGGTTTAAGGTCGCGAATGATCGGCAGACATTCGCCAACAGTTGGTATTTTTCAACCCCAAAGGGTTGTGAAAAATTGCAAAGAGGCACTATGCAGTTCTATTTGGGTTACTGTTTAGAGAGTTAAGGGGAAGAAGCTGTTTAAATGTCTGGCGGAAAAGGTGGTGGGCAGGGTGCGGAGGGTTCAGTAAGATTTTCCGCGCTCTTGTCTTGATTCTTGCAGTGTGCAAGTCATTGAGAGTGGGTAGGGCGGTGCCAATGGTTTTTGTCCCCCGTCCTAAATGTCTGTTGAAGTCGGATTTTGTCCATTTTCGTGGCCTCGAACCAAACCGTGATGGAGGAACACGGGATTGATTCCATGACTGCCGTGTAGAAATGTAGCATCTCTGGTAGCAGGCCATGATTCTGTCGCTGCTATAGGAAGTACATCCTCTGTTGGGCTTTTCTCAGGTTTAAGGTACTAAGAAAATGTAGAATGATTTAAAACAGGACAAAAGAAGGTATTTAAGCTCCAGCTGACCTTGGCCTGAATGATGCTAGTCATCTATATATTATAGGAAATGGATGGATGTGGTCGGTGCGGTGCCGTTTGGATTTCCTCACCTGGTCTTCATCCCCAATGGCAGCAATGTATCCAATAATGCTGTACATCTCCTCCTGTGACATGCCCTTGCTGATGTAGTATTTGATGAGGTCATAGAGTGACGTACGGATGTTCAGAATGTCATCCTCACTCAGGTCACTCTCTTTATTGCTGTTTTTCCTAAAATGAAAAATCAAGCTTGATTCGCTATCGGGTAACACTTGATTAGGATGAACCATTATAGGAAGAGAATCGAATCTCACCCATAATAGAGGCGTATGTTGTCCAAAAGGAATCGGACTCCATATTTTTTGCGGAAAAGCTTCCTGTTGTCTTTGATGACGGTGGTCATATACTGTACATGACCTTCAAAAGAAAACAATGCAAGAGAAGTCAGAACTACTGAAAGTAATGGTACATCCCCAATTTAGGATTTGAAATGTGTTCTTTTCTTTCAGAGATCAAGATCTAACCTATACGTAAAGGAAAGTCCCCTTTGTTCCAGATGTTAAAGTTGAACAGTAGATGTGTGTGAAGTTGCTGTAGCAGGCCTTGGTTCTTCTCGTACGTCACCTGCTCAATCAGCAACTGCATTGCTACGAGCACATTGACATCAATGTGTCCTGCTGGAAGCTGAAAACATACAAATGCGTGGTCGCTACTGTACGAATTCACAAATGACCCGAACCAAGACCCAGAGCTCAGTGGAATGCATCGATTTAAAAAAAGTGTTGTTCAGCTACAGATTTATTATTAAGAGGGTGTGGTTTTTAATCCAGATCTCAATGGAGGCTTTATTTTGGCATGGTCGAAATGCTGATTCTGTTATACTCCTGATATGCTGCTGTATTTCTCTCAAATGACCTTTTGTTTCTGTAATGGACCGAAGAAATATATTTGTCACATGGAAGGCAGCTGCAAAGCCGAAAACGAGTTTCGCATTTTTGTATCCATTATTCAATTTGTGATCACTTAAATTATTCACTGCCATTCCAGAATTTTGATTGGATTGAATTGGATTTATTCGGGAATTATTTTAATTTATATGACGTCGAGTGGCATTCCCAAATTTGCTCAGACATCTGGCAATATTTTTTGCTTCCACGAGAGGGCAGCATTTCTCCCGTTTCCATTTTAGCGCTTTGTTATAGCTTTCAGCTGCTGTTAAAGCACTACACAAACCAATTTATGTATTGCGTTGTATTTTGGACAGCTGCCCTCTTTTCAAGCTCATATAAGTCCACACCTATATAATTTAGGAATTAACTCTTTTTTTTCTTGACGAAAGAAGAGAGTCTAAGGTTTGTTACGCTGCATTAGATGTTTATGTAGTCCTAAAACTCAATATTCTGTGGGTCATGCAATTTGAGTGAAAATGACAAAAACTCTGACACTGTAATTGACACATTTTTGCACGTCTGGCAGTGAATGAGTTAATTTATTCATTCCTCCCGTCTCCAAATATTAGTGAGTGAGTGTGATGACCAACAAGTGGGTTAGTTAGTCATTGATTGTAAAAAACTTTGTGGAATTCAACTGGCTACAAGTGCTTCACTCACAGAGAAATTCAAGTGGACGCGAGTGACCTTTTAATCACAATGATCTCGTGAACTTTGCACACAGCGTCAACATTCCTTGCTTGGCCCACCAGACACAACTGTGAATGTAAAAAATTAGCCTCAAAGACACACCTTCTGCAGTAGGGCTCCCAGAGTAGCAACACCATGTGAGTGCAGCAGATTCTCCTGGTTTATTGCATGCCTCTCTAGGAAGTGCTTCAGCACCAAGAGTAAAGTAGCGACCATATTCTTCTCCAGGCGTGCTTCTGATACAGGACAAAAACATGAACATTTCACCTGCTGCTCATGAACATGCTGGGCTGTTGTATACTGTATGTTGACAGGGTGATGCTAATGACAGACCTGAAGCCCTGTTTGATGGGAGAATGACCCATTCTCCATCAGCGGGAGGGGTACCATCTGGGTTGATGAAGTCTGACCCAGTTGAAGCATCATTATTCTGTTGGTCAGGGGTCATTAGAGTCAGCTGCTCTAGTATAGGAAACAGCACTTGCAGCCCGCCTACGCAATTGATCATATCCTGCCAAAGATACAGAATACTGTACAATAAAAACAATGATTGTTTTTTCACAGTATGATCATGTGAGAGAATTTTAGGAATGGCCGACCTTGACATCCCAGTTCACAACCTTCTTCCCAGTCAAGCGTCCGTGTAGTTTGTTGGATGAAAGATCGAGGCAGATTGGGTTTTGACATGCCTGTTGGTTTAAGTTTATGTGAGACTAGATACACAGCGTCCATTATTTCAAAGACCATGAAATTACCTTTGGCGAATAATGCAGCAGCAGTTTACTTGAAAGGTCACCAAGTTCTGACTCCTGGGCTTTCAAAGGCGACACACAGTTTGGACCTGTGGAGAAACAACATGTCATTCAACTTGATTTACAATTACCTTTTCGTCCTTCATCTGTACATCGTCTCCATCTGTTTACCAGCACTACAGAGGATTTTAATGTGGTTGGGTTGCAGAGCTTCGTGGAACACCATGACACTCGCCAGATGACCCTGCAAAGATGTCGGGCTTCCCCATTCACTGTCCTGGGTCCCTGCTGAAATGAGCTTTGTCACAGATTCAGGCTTTCCGCTCAGCAGTCCTCCCCAGGTGTGGGGCGAAAGGATGCTACCCAATGAGGAACGTGTGCTTGGTGAAGTGGCTGAGGAAATGGGAGGGTCCGGTATCTGGGAGGGTGGTGGAGTTGTGGTCCGCTGGCCCGCTGAGCCAATGCAACAGGAGGTAAATGGCTGCGGGAAGGGGGGGACATCAGTGCGAGTAAGCATTCACTTCAGATCACAAGAAAACAATTGTACATTAACTGGACATTATGCTTTAAAAATGTCGGATTGTAACGAACGCGAGTGACGGTTTCACCTCAGTCATGGTAGGGTACTTGAGGGGGGCAGAAAGCTTTTGCTGTCCGTCCACATAAATGTAGACGAGGCTCTGTCCAAATGGCCTCTTGCCAGGTACATGCACCACGCCAATGCTGTGCTGTTGACAAGAATGACATGGAAACCATACTTATCCTGCTTGTGTTGATGTGTGCAATGTGTTCAACACACAATATTGACAAGGCAGCATTTTTTGGGCAATAAATTGCCCTGACTTACAAATTGTTCAGTCAGAAATGAATATTTATGACAGTTTTTTGCTGTAAGGAGTGTCATAGCATTTCACTCACCCAGAGGGAGTCACAGAAGCAGTTGTCAGGCAGCATGACTGTGACGTATTCTTTTTTTGTGCAAACAGCTACCACAAGTACACCCGCAGAGCTAATAAAGGCCTCAAACCCAGTGCCACCCGAAGTAAAAAAGCTGCAGTTTGAAAAATAGGAAAAAAAATGTTCTGGATTAAACACCTTCCTATTTGTTAGTAATGTCCTACTCACTACGCTAATGTATGTGGTTTATGAATTGTTCCCTTATATATACAATATTTACAATCTCGAACCAAGATGAATGGAAGTCAAAATGCTGCTACAAAACGCATTGCTACAAATTTAGCATTTCTTTCAAGGATTTATTATTCAATAAAAGATAATTTAATACGTATCGACGATTCGATTGGTTTCTCAATGCACTCATTCATATCTAAACAGATTTTCTGAGTTTATTCCTTTTTTCTTACACGCCAATGACAATAGATTTCAAATATTGTTTTCGGGCTCAGAATGCAGAGTAAAAACTAAAATGGTGTGTCCCCACCCACCCCGTAACTTTTCTTTTGAACTAACCTGTAGAGCTGCTTTCTCTTGTCTTTGCTGACTGGACCCAATTGATCCTGGTCCAGGGACAACCAGGCTAGGAAGCTGAAGGCAGAGCCTGGCCAGCGCTGCACTGTCGGAACTACAATTCCAGCCATACTGGGCGACAGATCAAAGTACTGCATTGCGCTTTCCAGACCCTGTTTACGTACCATGACAAGGAGGGCTTTCAGAGCAGGTCCCACATAGGGGTGAGCTTGGTTGGATTCTGGAGGTCTGAGAAGGTGCAGAAGCCTAAGAAGATCCCTGGCACTCAGGGAGAGGGAACCAAGGGATCCCACCAATCGCAAAAGGCTCTCCGCACAAACTCGGTGTAGCCGCCGGTGGCACTCGAGGACGGCCAGCGCTCTCAAGACCATGGCAGCATTGACACAAGTGGTGCGTGTTTGCCGATTGAGGCAGATGAGACGACAGAGCCAATCGGCTGCAAAAATCTGTAACTCGGATGAGTCCAAATCCGGCAACCACTGGATGAGCAGGAGCAAAGGCTCTACATTGCTGATTCCCAAGATTCCCACTGATGTGTGCTCACCTTCCACTGCCTAAGCATACACCCAAAGACACACAAGCCATTACAACACAACCCACAGGAGCAACAAAACCATAAGTAGTCTCACCATGTTCATCATTTCTTTGAGGAGGTGTCGAGATGGTTGGCCAAGTGAAACGAGGACTTCGTACAAATGATTATAACCAATTCTTTCTTTGAACACCTCCTGTGGGGTGTTAGAAAAATATATTTTAAGTAATTTCCCCACCTAGTGTAAATTTGACACAACTGTCGACCTGAGTTGATAATACGACCTTTTACCTTTGCAGCTGGTGATCTATGCATCACTGTGGTAAGGGCTCTAATAGTTGCTACAGCAAGGGAGTCTAACCGTCCTTGCATCACCTGAAAAAAAAAACATGTATTAGCATTTTGTTGGAAAATATGTTCACCGTCTAAACACATGCAGAAATATTAATCCACACATATAATGGGTACACTTTATTTCCTGAAGAAAATCAAAAGAAAGAGGTGTTTGGTTTGATCTTGGTAAGAGGCAAAACATGAGTAAAGTCATCAGCAATGGTTAGAAGTCTAACTGGAGGAGCTGCAGAGATCACTGTTTTTACTGCATGTGTTACCTTGAAAGGAAGTAGCATCTTGGTCACACAAAAATGAAAATGTAGACACTCATTTACACACAAACATGCATAGCTACACGCACACAGTCTTTTTATAACACAGACACATAAGACATGCAACCCATATACCACAAGCCAAACCATGAAAACAAACACATCTCCATCCAGCTCTGTCCTGCTTCTGTCCAACAGATACAGTGTTCCTCGCCTGATGTTACAAGAAAATTAACCATGTAGGTGAAAAGTGTTTGCGTTTTGGACCAGCTGGAGTTAGATTGTGTCGAAAATATCAATGACCTCAAATCCCCTCACTCATACCGTTTAACTCTGGGACGACAAACACTGCTCCAATGTGACAGCATTCAAATGAACCCACCAAAAAGCGAGGAAAAACCAAGACAACACACGGGGGTGCGGATGGGGGTAAAGAAAAGAAAAATGCAATGCAATTAAGTGAATCGGGTTTGCATAGCTGTGAGGGAGTTGTAGAGGTCACTCCTCAGCAAGACTGCAGAGATTTTGCTCCCATACAATTCATCAGTTTATTCTAAATACAGATCCACAGAATTTGTATTGTTTTCTTCAGCTAGTCATTTTATCGATAGTGCAAATGGTTCGAGCCTTTCTCGTGTTCTGTGTGTGTTAGTTTATTTTGGAATTAAAAAAGATACATTTAGTATCAACTGCCTTTTCATTGGGCTTCGGGTTCGCAAAAACAAGGACACCTGATGTATCTGAGGAGTGTAAGTCTATCTTTCTTTTAGAGTACTTTGATCAATGGAGGTCTTCAAACACAGCTAATCTAAATGGCACCTAAGTAAGAAGATCTGGATAAAAATAGTGGAAAACAGCAGTTCTTTTTTAACTCAATCACTGCTAGATGTGAAACAATGTGTATACTCCAGGGGTTTTGTCACTTGAATTCCAGTACCCAGAGAATATGGAGTATTAAGACTACATAAACATTCAGTACAGCGCTTGAAATGAGGGCGGCTGTCCAAAATACAATGCAATACATACATTTTGGTTTATGTAGCGCTTTAACAACAGTTGAAGCTGGAACAAAGCGCTAAGATGGAAAAAAGGGAAATGTGTAAAAAAAAAACAACATTGTCAGAGGCCATGGCAAGCGCTTTATCGGCACCCAAGCATGAAAAAAACAAAACCCGAACAAAATCAGGAATGGCGCTGTCATATTTTCAATTCCTGAATACATTTGTGAATGACAGTGAATGAGTTAAGATGTTCCCGCAAAAGCAAAAATAACAAGTAATATTTTTATTTGAGAGTGCTGAAAAGTTACAGTATATATTTTCCTTATGTTTAGCGAATTTCTATGCCTAAACCTGACAAAAGGTAATAGTCTGGTATGGGTCTGGTGAGGGTCTTGCTGTGGAGTGGCCAGTGTCTCTGGTCAGGTAAGGGGCGAGATGGATAGTGAATAGGGGTGGAGGGCAGGTCGAGGTGGAACTTTCTCTGTTGTACCTGAGTGTCTCTCTCTCCTGACAGTAACCTGTTGTTGGTTATATCTTTCTGGTCCTTGTCTGCCGCCGTGCACCTAGCGTTAACCAGCTGACACAAACAACAGGCAAGATGTCAGCATAGCGCGTGAAGTAGTTGAGAGAGGAGGAGAGTGGGAGGACAAAGTTGGGTGGCAAGAGGAGGAACGATGAAGAGATTAGAGCGGCAGGTGAGAGGTGACACGACCTGAGGGAGTGAAAGGGTGAGGGCGCTGTAGCGGGGTGATGGTGATCCAGCTGAGCTGTAGAGAGTTACCAAGCATGCTGTCTACATTTTTTTGGAAACTAAAAGCGTCAAATAAACTAAACCTGGCAAACAGTGCAGTGTGATAAGAGAGTTTGTAGGTCCAAAAGCCTTCAGTGCTACATTCACATACTTTCATTTACATAATTTTCAAACATTCTTGCTAAACAGAGAAATCGATGAAATGGTGTCTTCAGCCGTCATCTGTACTTCTTTGAAGGTGTTGGACGTTTCGCTCCTACTTCCGAAGAGCTTTGTAAGAGAACTCAAGTAGTGCTGGTAAAGTTTAATTTAGGCCGTGCTTACAACAGACGTCTTAAATCGTTACCCGTAGGCTTAGTCACGCTAATTAAGGGATACCAGGGCTAATTGGGCAATCAGAGCCAGGCATAGACATTAGAGGTAATCAGACAGAAAAAAGGAAGTAATCAGATTAGCTTCAGGGAGTAGTCTACTGCTCCCCCAAGCTTAGAGCAGGGATCTATCAGAGCAGTGGTCTGGCACTGACACCTCTGTCCATTAGGAATACATATATGGCCAGAGTTACCAGCACAACTTTAGTTGGCTGACGAAGTTCTTTGGATGAGGAGCGAAACGTCCAACACCTTCAAAGAAGTACAGATGACGGATGAAGAAACCTTTTCATCGATAGACCACTCCTGTACGACTGAGAGCCTACACAAATGTAAACAGAGAAATATTTTCCGTCTTGATCTTTAATAAGTAAGGAAACTCTTTGCATAGCTCCTGATCCTGAGTTTTGATCATGACCCATCATTTTACAGGCTCAAATCAACCAGGAAGTTACCTTGCTGTTCTGGAGCAGTCGTATCAGATGCTCAAAGCAATTACTGTTGAGGAAGATGGCTTGTAAAACTGGCCTGTCTGAACAAAGGAACATGTCCCTCATTGTGTCTGTGTGACATGAAGGGAGGGGGACACAGACACCACGTATGAACGTACTGTATGAATATTATGCAAAACTAAATGTCTGTATGAAGAATGACTTTTTTGATCTCCATACCTAGCATGTGTACTTGCAGTGCCACAAAGCGACTTTCCCAGTGCCTGCCAAGTGTCGGCATTCGACCTTTGGCTTGTTTCTGCTGTTGCTGTCGGGCGGCAACCATGGCTGCCGGGTCCGAGTTGAGGAGCTTGAAGTAATTTTCAAGCACAGAGGCAATTTCTACTTGTCGTTGGTCTGAGCTGGCGGCCAGGAGACACAGCACCACCACCCTCAAACAACCCAAAGTCAGACATGCCTTCCGATCAGGGGCATCACTGTCCCAGTCCTCCCCTTCATCTGAGGAACAGCTACCCATGGAGCAGTCCACGAGCACACGAATCAAAACCTCCATGGTGGCTGGAGAGACAGCAAGCAGTGCGTTCTTCTGTTGGAGCGATAAGAAGAAGATGTTAGATTTGGTCTTCTTCCTGTGTTTTTGGCATTTTGTTGTAGCTTCAAATTTGGGCTTTACATCAAAAGACGAGCATGAGATGATAGTTAATACTTCAGCTTTTATGAGAAATCACTCACATCTGCATCTGATAAAATTAGAACATCACTTGTGGCGTGATAAGATACTACATTTTCATCTGAAAAAGAAACTGTGTGTAACTGGTGGATGTAACAGAAAACAGTGAACAAGAGTGAAAATGTAGATGCAAATCCTTGACTTGCAATAAGTGCATTTAGCCAGTTGCCCATTGACCAAATGTTTAATTTCCTATTTTGACATGTGTCTCCGAGCTTTTGACAACAGCCTCTTTCATTTGTTGATCGTTGCGTCTTTCAGTCTCCGCTTTTGAAAGTGAAACGCATGTTCTGCTTGATATATTTCAGTAACACACAAGACATATCTTGAGCCTTATCTTGTGTGTTTGGCCATGAATCTAAACAACACAATGCAAGCATTTCCAATGTTAGAACTGCTCACCAGATCTTTCAGATGTCTTACCTGGTCACCAGCTACTATGGCACCAAATAGATGCAGCAGACAGCATTTTAAGCTTTCCTTAAGATGTTCACTTTCTTGAAAGCACTCTAGAAAGACACACACAGACAGACTGATGCATTAGTGGAACCTAACTTGGCCTAGCTCCAATGAGTCCGTAAAGCAGAGAAAATAAGATGCTTGTCAGCATTGAATGTGCACAAAACAGACATGCATGAGACAGTGACTCTGGCTCATGGTATTCCCAGGGTCACATATTAACTCAATTATCAACACATCTTGTTGGGTAGGTACGACACGTGATATCTTGGTCTTGTTCATGAAAATGTTTCAAGACTAATTTTCCAGAAGCAAGTTTGGGAAGCACTGTACCATGAAGGACCGAAGTCATTACTTGCCATTATGTTTGCCATTTAACTACAATAGATACAAATATTTGTTCAAAATGCTTGAGGGCAGAGAGCGTTTATCATCTCATCTGCATGGCTGGCAAACATAACAAGGGCAAAGTTGTAAGGGAGCTTAGAAAAAAGTGTTGAATGATTTTGGCATTTCCCTCATTTTCCAACAGAAACAAATGTGAAGGACATAAGATGTGTAGGTTAGAAACGTACGGTAAAAGAAAGGGACAAATTCCACAGTAAGAGGAGCTGCTTTGTACTTCTGTCTGCTTCTCTCGACTGTGCCCAGCTGCTTCCTAGAGGAAAAAAAAGCATAATTGGACACAAGTATGAAAACTATGGCACATATGAACTGCAAATCAACATTGCATCGCTAACTGCAACGCAATACTCATTGGACGCATTTACTGAGTGATATTACCCGCAGGTTCGATGCCTCCAATTGCAATAAGGGTCATAGAGGCTCTCGCAGAATGCCAGTGCATGACGTACAAACTCCTCTGCCTGGCTTTGGTCCACCAACTCTTTCTCTTTGGTATTGCTCTTCAGCTAGAAGACCACATAAAGATAAACTTCAGAGATTCTCTTTGCATTTGTTCTCTTATGTGGTCCATTGTTAGGAATGCTGCACACCGACCAATGCGACCCAAAAGTGAGTTAACAGGACAACTGCAAAAAAAATTATATCGTTGATTTATTCAAACGCAATGAAAAACATTGCTTACATTATTAGGATATGCACCACATATACAGTAAAGTCTCGTTCTATCGATATCGGATATATCGATAGTCCCGGTTATATCGATACTATTTCTATGCACGCACGGAGAAAATTACATGCAAACAGGGTCGGATATATCGATAGTCCCGGTTATATCGATATTTTTTCGGACTCCCTTGAATATCGATATAACGAGACTTTACTGTAGTACCATACATTTTGATTTCATCACAATCTGCAAGGCATGACTGCCAAGAAAATCGCTCGTTTTTTTAAATTACCCCTATTGCTGTAGTTTTATCACATACCTGTCAACTTATACGTTTTCCCCGTATTTTATATGTTTTTTAAAAATAATTTCCCTTAATGCATGGCGTACTACAACTTTTATCTGGGAAATTCTTTTTTAAATTGTGAACCGATCTTACAAAGACCATTTTGGCTCAAATCCAGTTCGCCTCAAATGTTAGTAGACAACGACAATGCTGCCGTCGATCACTACTTTTGCCCATCAAATTTAAAGAGAGAGAGAGAAAGAGAGAGAGAATAAAAAGAGAGATGAGCCTGACCTGCTGGATGTAAAGTGTTGTCATGGCAATGATGTGGTTGATGTAGGAGCAGGTACCTATCTCCTCCACATTAGACAGGTTCCTTTTGGAAATATATAATTGCAAAGACACCAAACGCATCAGTGCAAAGAAAAGACTCCAAAGTATATCAATGACCTTTCAAATAAAATGATCTTTTTTGCAAAAGATATATATCGTTGTCTTGACCTGCAGACAACGATGAGGAATTTGAGCAGAAGTAGCGCTAGGTTTTGTTGCTCAGGCTCCAGGCCATCAGAGGCTTTTTGGACGCACTGCAGAAGCTGGTGGCGCAAAACCTGTAAGATGTTGTCTGGCAGAAGACTCAGTACCGGCGGGGGCTCCTCTAACCTGCAAATACAATTGTATTAGAATCCAACAAGAACTATTTGTGTTTCCCTAAATAAATGCAATATGGAAAAAGCCAACATTTCATATTTTCTTTCATTAGCTCGGTATACATGAATATTAGAATTAATTAGGATGAATCCAAATAACTACAGTATTTTCCGGTGTATAAGGTGCACCGGAGTATAAGGCGCACCACCAATAAATGGAGTATTTTCAATCATTTTCCACATATAAGGCGCACCTTCAATGAATGACAACAGTTTTCCAAATATTATAAATAAATATATAAACGTTTTCCAAATATAAGGCACGTCACATTACAAGGTGCTATAGTAGTGCGTATAAGGCGCAGGGTCATCTTTTGAATAAATGATGGCTTTTGGGTGCACCTCATACACGGTAAAATACGGAAATCGGATTGACGAGCTCGAGCATGGAAACAACAAATCATACTAGATTCCATTACACGTGAAGAGTTGCCAAGAGATCTTCATTCAAAAGTATTTTAATTATAGTTGAAAAAATGTCTCCATGTAAACTTTACTATTGTTGATGTGGAACAACAGTGACAAAGCGAAGCAGCAATCACATGACATCACACACTGCCTTCATTTAGGCTTTTAAGGAGGGAGGACAATGAAGGACACATTAGAAAACCTCTGATTACATTCAGCCTTTCTTTACCTTAATGGTGGCTTTTCAAAGTCCACATCCAGACATCTTTCGTAGGAGCTGATGAAACTCTCTAGCCACAGTTTCAAGTAGTCTGGGTCTCTCTGAAAGAGTAAACAGAGGCCAAAACATGACGGCAATTTATGATCCTTCTGGAACTAAGCAACAAAAAAACAAAAGAAAAGAAAGAAAATGCTGTATTCATTTCAAACAAATACACAGGCATGATGTGTGTTTTATAGTGCTATGAAAAGCAACAGAATAATAATAATAATAATAATAATAATAATAATAATAATAATACATTTCATTTATAAGCGCCTTTCAAAACTCTCAAGATCACTTTACAGTCACAGAATAAGTTTTTCTGTGGGTGAGCAGAGGCAGCTACATGCGCCAGCGTTCACTCAACCCGGAAGTAACTCAAATAGATAGACATCTAGCTAATATATAGCTAATAGCTAGCCAGATAGATAGCTAGCCAGATAGATAGCTAATAGCCAGCTAGATAGCCAGCTTGACAGCTAATAGATAGCAAATAGATAGATAGGTAGCTAGCTAGATAGCAAATAGATAGGCGGCTAGCTAGATAGCCAGATAGCCAGCAAGCCCCATAGACAGCTGGATAGCCAGAAATAAAAAAAGCTTTGAAGAAACTGTTCATCGATTCCAGTCTGTATTTGGATAACCAACATTCTCATCTGAAATATGCACTTGCAGAAGTTGAAAACAAGTCAGACTTCATTCTGAGGGGTGAAGAGATGGTGAATGGGATATTTGTGTGTGTGTTCAGGGTGGGGATGGGGGGGCTCTGAAGATCCGTTAGCAGCCAGCTGATCGACATATCCTGAATTCCTGGAACAAAGCCCAGACAACAGATGCCTTGGAAACATCTGCTGCAGCAGAGTGGTTTGGAATTGTCGTATTGAAATAAGCAGTGGCGTCCAGGAAATAAAATATTGTCTGGATGGCATCATATATTTCTACAAAACTTATATGTCCCAGTCCCTTAGAGCATTCAAGGTGACGCCACAGAATCAGAAAGCCTTTAATAGTCCCACCATGGGGAAATTTGCAAGTAACCCATGCCGTTGACACCAACATAGCTTCAAACCAGGAGGAAAAAATCCAGGTCTGTTCCTCAGTGGGTCTAAAAAGTCCTCTTTTTAGACAAAAGTCAATGTTGCTGTTTATTTGGATAGTTCGTGACGTCACGCCAAGACGTCTTGCATTGCTAGTGAATCAAAACAATGGCTTCAGATTCAGAGAATATGCTTTCTTGTTACACATCCAGTTATGAATATGATTCAAATAGTTCTGAAGAGGAAAGCATACATGTTTGCAATCGATTAAATAATTTATTTGTGCCATTTTGAGGCAACATTGGGGCGAAATCTCTCACCCAAAAAAAGAGGCACAAAATGGTGACCTCCTGTGGCCACCTCCATTTCCACAGGCTGATAAATTCCTTATATGGCGCTTGGACGCCCTCTTCTGGCCTTCTAGCGGCTTTTGGGTGCAACACGAGGTCCCCAGACCAAACAAGTACAGCAAAACACATTGACGTGATGGAAGGACCGCTACAATGCGTCTTTTTTACGTTCAGGGGCAGTCCTTTAGTGACGTCACGTACGGACTCGTCACCAACTCAAAAACAAGACTTCCTGAATATTCAGCGTGAGTCTTAAAATGTAAAATACATATAGCTATATGCGGTGGAATCTTTGTACAATAGGCTCAGTAGAAGTCATTTGAAGCCATTTTACAAATTATGGACACAACTTGTCCAGAGACGTCTGTTGTCCTTTAAAGTTCAGTCAGTCATGGTTTAGGGAGCTATGTCATTTCCTGGTATGTGTACGCTGTTTTTCATGAAGTTCACAGTCAACGCAGCTGTCACCCAATAATTTTTGAGCACTTAATGTTTCCCAGTGCCAACAAGTTTTTTGGACACAATGATTGTATTTTATAGGAAGAATCGGCAGCTTCCCACAAAGTCAACACCTCCAACACCTGTTTTATTAGCTATGGAAAAACAGTACTTGATTGGTCAGCAAACCCACCTGACTTCAACCCCACTGAAAATGAATGGAGAAATGTCAAGAGGTTTAAGAGGGACTGAAGCAAGTCAGACTTCAATTATCTCACTTTGTCTGTCAGGATCTAATATAACAAACAAACAAAATCGTTAAATAAATTGACTTTCCCTCATCTGTAGTTATTGAAGGAAAGGAGAGAAGATGCACAACTTATTGAAACATATGGAGTATTACATTGTCAGATCGCTGACAGATTGGCACATAAAGGCTGACTGCTTGTGTCTGTCAGCCTGCCAGGGGGGATAACAGCCGAGTGGAATAGGAAGCGCACTCGCTGCTTTTCTCATAAAGTCATCAACACAAGCCTGTGAGTGCAGAAACATCAGCCCGCTACCACCAGTAAGAATGGGGAGATCCTCATGGGTTCTGTTTTACTACAGTTGAACAAATTCACATCTTCCCTAATTACAACCTACTAAAATAGAGAGCGAACTTTGTCAACAGACATGTTGTTAAATTTCTATTCTCATATAATCATGTATGATGATTACAAAATCTGGATTCCCAAAAAACTTTCTCTTGGAGCATGCTTGGAACCAAACATCATCGAAAAAAAGGATGACATATAAAAACTGAGAACGGTGGATTAGCAGAAAGACAAATACAGTAAAGTCTCATTATATCGATATTCTCATGAGTCGGAAAAAATATCGATATAACCGGACTATCGATATATCCGATCCTGCGGCATGTAAATTTACTCCTTGCTTTCATAGAAATAGTATCGTAATAAGCAGTACTATCGATATAACCGATATCGATATGACGAGACTTTACTGTATATAAATAAACTACCCACACTGATGACAACAACACGTTTTGTTGGCAAAAAAAGGTTGAATGTGGCTTAATCAAGGAAATGGGTACATGCTTTCTGAGGTGAGTGTTCAAACTTTTCCACCGAGTGAGAGGATTAATCCTAAAGTGAAAGACAACTGACTGCAGTGTGCATGGCAGGACTTGAGGCACAGGGTAGACCGGCAGGCAGGCAGGAGGTTACAGTGTCATCATTTAGGCAGCAGTTTAGCAGCATAGATGCCCATTGAGGGTTTGGACTGTGGCACGCGTGGACACACCCTGCACTATGTGGCTCCCTTTTACCCTTGGCCTTCATCTCCAGACTGTGTGTGTGCATGCTTGTGTGTGTGTGTGTGTATGTGTGCGCATGCATGCGTGTAGATGTAGATAGAGAGGTGGGGGAATTTTGGCACACAGTGGACAGACAGGCTGACAGACAGAAACGCACAGTCACAATGACAGACTCATTCACACAGACAAACAAACATACCATATTTTCCGTGTATAACTCTTTCAACAGTAGCCAAAATGGAACTGTATAGTGCCACTTAGCAGTTTTTTTTTGACAACGACACTAGTGCAGCGTGTTCTACCGGAAACAAATTCCTTGTGTGTTCTACATACTTGGCAATAAAGATGATTCTGATTCTGATAAGGTGCACCGGATTATAAGGATTATAAGGAGTACCCCCAATGAATGGTGTATTTTCAAACGTTTTCCACATACTGTATGCCTTGTATGACTTTGACTTGACTTTGACTTCATCACATTGTGAAATACAGTGATACCGCGGCTTACAAACGCTTTAGCTCACGAACGTTTCGCTTTACGAACATTACATTCGCAAGAATATAATCCTGGCATACGGACTAGTCTTCAGCGGATGAACACCAAACCACACGGTCGAACAGTGCCACGGTGGCTGGTGGATGAGTTTTCCACATCCACTTTCTTCGAGTGCAGATGTGGTTTGATATCGAGTGCAGTACTTTTGCTATTATGGAACCGAAAAAGACCACAAAACAGGCTAGTGTTAAGACGAAGAGGACACAAAAGAAAATTACAGTTGAGGAGAAGAAGGAGATCATCGAAAATCACGAACAAGGTGTGCGTTTGTGTGATTTAGCGTCCCAGTACCAGTACGCTAAATCGACCATTGCTACGTATGGCGAAGGGTGTTTCTGTGTTGTCCAAGCAACAGTCTCATGCAATAGAAGAGGTTCAAAAACTTCTGTTGATTTGGATTAACGAAAAGCAGCGAGCAGGGGATATTGTGAGTGAGAGGATTATCTTCACTCGGATATCATTAAGAGGCAACTACATCAACGACCATCACAAAGGTAAATAAATCACTTTATTATATACTTCAGTTTATTTCTTTAATTACAATCTAATAGCACATTTATTATATATAAAAATAGGGTATATTTTGTTTTTACAAGTCTTATTTAGTCGAAAATTATGTTTTATGGGGACCTGGGAATAGATTATTGTCATTTTTAATGGTTTCTTATGGGAAATAAATGTTTGGCAGATGAACTTTTCGCCTTACACACACTTTCTTGGAACCAATTAAGTTCGTAAACTGAGGTATCACTGTATTGGTTTAAGATCTATGTAAAGCGACCAAGGTGAACAACATGCACTCAGTGCTCCAGAGAGATGGTCAAAAACCTACAAACTGTCACTGTGATTTAAAACCGCACCCGTGACAATAGATTGCAGAGAACAGTTGATGACATTGTGCATTCATTGCGAAAGTAGGAATGTTCTGATCGGGTAGAGCAAATCAGGCTATATGACAGCATATCCCAATTTTAGAACTGGAGTTATAATGCTGAAACTCAGCAAGCGCTCCAATCCTTCCAGACAGGCGTGGCCGGCCAGTTGCTCTGCTTGTGTGGATAGACAATTTTGGGAGAGGTGACATGGCTGGAGTCACTGAAACCACAATCTCAGGGAAAAAAAGTATTCACTGTGTATTTCAAAGGATGTGGTCTGTGACATCAGAGGGTGGGAAGGAGGCATTTATAGAAGCGGGTGAACGAGGCATAATCCCCAAAAAGTTATGTTGCTGGAGTCCCAAAAATATAAAATTAAATGAGAAACAAGAGGGACATAATAATCGGTGAAGGAAAAGAAAGTAGCTTGAGGATCATGCTGTCTACAATGCGTACATGGGGTACAAGGTGTAGTAATACAAGACATAATAATAATAATAATAATAATAATATAATAATAATAATAATAATAATAATAATAATCCATTTAGTAGATTTCTGACCATGATGGGTGGAATGTGATTGGCTAAATGCTTAAATAGGAAAACACGTCTGGAAGCAGCGCAACAGGGGAAAAGTAATAGAAAGGAAACTGAATTATTTAATAAGAATTCATGAACATATATTTAACAACAGTCCGTGATTCTGATATTTTCAGAGCAGCAGAGAAGGCTTTATAGGCCTTGACGTTCCACCACTGACGTAAATTGTATTTGTTGTTAATACATTTTTGAATTTAAGCTGCTTTTTTTTGTGAGGATGATTGATTATTGGTAAATTGATTATTGTTCAGACTATGTTGTTTTGTCTACCACTCTTGGTGACTTCTTATGCTACTCACTTAACCGTAGCTAGATTATTTTCATGGGGAAAGTACTGTCTAAATAGAAGGTTGCTGTACTGTATGTGTTATTGTCAAGGATTAGTGTGGGGAGTGTGTTGTGGCAGCCAGATTCACACGAGGAGCAGCTCAGGCAGGCTGTTTTGATTGGACGCCTGGAAATGCCCAGGCTTTAGAGGTAGGTGAATTAAATATGGCCAACAGCTGACTCAAGCATGCTGGCTCATTTTGAGAGTCAGTCCATTCATCTCCATTGTACAAATTGTACACAATGCCCACGTGATTATAAGACAAACAGAAGTGACCTTCTATTGTAGCACAAGCGGCTTCAGTTCACCAATGACATTCTTGTGTCAGACTGAGCAAGTATTGTTGGCACTCTTTACGTAGCCTGGTTCATTGCAAAGACACACCAATGAGCTGGCTAATACATCAGACATAAGTGTAAGAATGGAGCAATGGGATCGCATCTCACCTTGGTGCAGTAAAGCATCCAAACCTCGTACAGTCTCTCGCTCGATGCCATGACCCCACGGAGTGCCCGTTGGGCTGCAAAGCTCCACAGAGGTCACTTCCGTGGGAGCTTCATTGTCGTCAAGTCAAGACCTCAACCTCGGTTGCTGGGCAGTATCATCATGACCGTCCCACGCTGGCATTACATAATAGAAAACCAGAGTAATCCACGGAAAAGCGTCCAAGAAGAAATTGCTGATGGTTGCTGGGGATTAAAAATCCTTCGTCTTCGCTGGAGAAAGAGGAGAAAGTCAGTATACAGAATAATGACGGTCCTGTCATAGATCACCGCAAATTTATTCAGTAGTTACCGTACACATAAATCCAATTAAAATTTGTCAGTCTTGATGCACTTTGACCTGGCCAGCGATATCCAAGCAGAAACAATCTGACGACTCTCCTCGGTCAACACGCACACATGAAACATGTCTATTTCTTGTATGTGTGCTCCACGAGCAAGGTACAACCGGCCGCAAGAGTCCTGTTGTAACAGCTGCGTAGCACCTTCAGTCGTTTTCGGGCAAAAAGTAAAACATTAGACGACATTACCTGCTCAAGCTAACATCAAGCTAGCTGTCAAAACGCCCATTTCCAGCTGTTAACATTCCTCCTGTCCAACTCATGTGACAGAAACGCCTCGTCTTACCGAACCGGTCAAACCACAACGATCGCGTACTTCATAAGAATGGCGGTACCTGTTTGTTTTGGTTTCGCCGAGGAGACTCTGTAGACACCTGGGTAGCGAAAGCCACTCTCTTTGCAGGAGCAGATCGCGTCAAGTTGGCAAAAAAACAACGCGATGACTGGAACCGAGTGGAGCTTTCCGTTCGATGGTGACGTCTTTTTTTTTCAAAACAAGAGTGTATGCGTCGGAGGCATCTCAAATTGGAGTTTAATAACAAAATGAACAATTTTTAAGTCATGCAGTCTCCCATTTAAAAATAATTCTTAAGAATACAATTGAACGTCTCTCTCTTTCTCTCTCTCTGCATCTCTCCTTCTCTCTCTCTTTCAATTGTATTCTTAAGAATTATTTGAATTGAATAACATTGATATATGTTACATACACTCTACATACACAAATTGGCACACTATCCTCATACACGTATTTTGTTAACAAACCGGAAATTAAATACGTAATGTAATTTGTGTCATCATAAAATACTCTGGCAGTGTTGTACTTTTTTGTTGTCTCGCAGAAGTCATTTGTTAAATGTGCAATTTATTTATCATACGATGATAAAAGGCAGTTAAGCGTCAAAACATCCGTTCGTGTCCTGAATTTTACGACATTTTCTATTGCTTTTCGGTGCCGATGTGGCCTTCACTATAGACGGCATACGGCAAAGTCTCCGCGCGTGCTTCCTTTTTTGATCTTGTATCCCCACCCAGTGGAGAAGGTGGAATGATGCAACGAATAAGGACTATTTATTGTGATATGCGGATAGTTTTTTTCTTTCGCAAGTTATTGAGTTAAGGGGAAAATTATTTATTTGAGCAATTTTAATGGAAAAAATCGAATAACATACTAGTCGTGATTCTTCTGCCAGGATCAGTTTCAAAGTTTGATTTTGAATCAGAGGTATTTATTTATTTATTTAAAACGGCTGGGATGGATGGACACACGTTGTAATACTGAAAGGCTGTAAAACACACATAAATTGAGCTACAAGCAGCTGAGGACAGCACAGGACCTGGGAATAATTGGCCACTCTAATCACATCTTGTGTGTGTGTTTCAGGTTGTCTTTTAATACTTTAATTACCATCTCCAACAAGGTCCTTCACGTTTAATTGCAAGTTATTGGGCCCACTACACAATAACGCCAGACTTGGCCGTAGATGAAAAGACTAATCGGCATCTATACTTTACCATACCGAGCAGATGATGGCTGGTTAGGGGAGCAGATGGCACTTATGTTTAAAGAAAACTGGAGAGAAAACCTCAGGTCAAGTTAAACTACACACCAGCACACTATGAACAGACAGGAAAAAGGGGATTAAAACAAAAACCACTTCTCTCTTATGTAATAGCAATAACATTCAACAGTATTTTACCCTGCTGGGCCAGTGAAGCTAGGAAATATTGTCTCGCTGTATTAAAAGAAAGCTCTCTAAATTTTACCCTGTAGTATAAAATACAATTTCTAATAATAATAATATACTACGATTAATACTGCTACTACTACAACTACTACTACTACTACTAATAATAATAATACCCTCCATAGTGCCCAGACGAGCCAAATGATGATGATAATAATAACAGAAATAACAACAATAATAATAATAATAATACATTTTATTTCAAGTGCCTTTCAAAGCTCTCAAGGACACTTTACAGTCACAGGCAAGCATAGATACAATAATAAATAAAATACAATTATAAATAGAATACAATAAATATAAAGCGGGACGGAAAATGGATGGATAATAATAATAATAATAATAATAATAATAATAATAATAATAATAATAATAATAATAATAATAATAATAATTCCCCCCTTGCGCTACTATATGCCCCACTTGCTTCTCTTTGACCCATGCACCACAACCCTACATTCATGCTGTACAGCAGGGGTGCTCACACTTTTTCAACACGGGAGCTACTTTTGAAATGACCAAGTCAATTTATGAAGAAATATATTGACGATTCTTGCAACTTATGTTGATGTATAACCGCATATGTAGCACAACATATTTTTTTGCCATGACCTGAGTTCACGCCGATAACTGGCAGACGAGACAAACGCCATTGGAAAATGTCATCGTGGAAAAAAAGTCCCACTCCCATTCCATATGAAAGTGATATTTTTTTTCTTCTGACTTGGTACAGCTCCCCCACTCGTTTTTATACCCTATCTTACTTTTAAGACGATAAAACCGAACGAAAATTAGGATTTTACTAACGACTAGCTTGTTAACTTTGCGTTGTTTGAGCACGCACAGTGTATCTAATAATGAGATGTCATATGATTGGTTGTCCGGTGTACCAATCAAGCAAAGGGATGGCTGATTGGCTAACGTCGAGGTTTTTTTTCGCCCAAAAAAACTCAACTTTATTTGTATAGCGTCAGTTCATGACAAATGTCACGCGATCTACCAATAGTACCTTGGAGATCGATAGGTCGATCGCGATCGACGGATTGAGCACCTCTGCTGTACAGGCGAAGCATGTTGATATAAGCCTCATGACAGCTCGCTTGTACCGAACATTTGTCTTGACCTTTAGTGTTCCTGAGAAAAAGACGGGATGTTTTTCTGAGACCCAAACGCATGAAAAGGTAGTCGTGATGGCCTCTTGCAAGAGGGAGTTTCTTTAACTCATTCACTGCCATTTCCAATTTTATTCACGAATTGAAAATATGACGTCGAGCGCCATTCCCAAATTAGTTTTTGCTTTCTGGGCTGCCGATAAAGTGCCGGAGACCTCTGGCAATGTTTTTTTTCCCTTCCATAAGGAGGCATGATTTCCCTTTTTTTCCATGTTAACGCTTTGTTCCAGCTTCAGCTGTTGTTAAAGCACTCTATTAACCAATATGTATGTATTGCATTGTATTTTGGACGGCCATCCTCATTTCAAGCTCATATAACTCCAGACCCATATCATTTAGGAATTAACTTTTTTTCCCTGATGAACAAAGAGAGTCTAAGCTTTCTTACGCCACATTTAATGTTTATGTAGTCCTAAAACTCAATATTCTGTGGGTCCTGCAATTTGAGTTACACTGACAAATACCCTGGCACGAGAGTGGACACATTTTTACACATGTCTGGCAGTGAATGAGTTAGTTAATCATATTGAATCACAACGGCTTCTCCTTCTCCATTCTTTGCGCTGGCAAGTACACTCCTTTTCCCTTCTCATGTGTAATTACAGGGAATATGGAGGGGAAAAAACATTGGCATACTTTCCCTTTCTCCTCCTCCTTCCAGCCCTCTTAACATGTGGAGCTCCTCGCACAAAGAGGAACCCTGCAACAATCTTTCAATCACCTTTTCACGGTGCTTTATCCCCTCGCCCATACGACGCACTTCCTCTTCTGAAGAGAAAGGAAAGGTGTGGCATACGGTTTCCTGAGGACAATGGAAAGTCTATCAGGAAATAAAGAGGGGGTAGCAAGCCCAGTGTCCTCAGACATCCACTCGCAAGGCCAACAAGAAGATCTGGTACTCAAAGAGGACCTCCAAGCTGCTAAGAGGATTGAAAAGTTTGACATCCCGCTTGACAGTCTGAAGAGGATGTTTGAGAAGTCAAACGTGAGTATAGAAACCTCGGTTACTACTTCTTTGTTCACTATCCATCTTTTTGGATGTTACCAGAGTCCATTCGTTATATGCCTTGCGTTTCCAGTTGAATATGTCACCTCGATGGATTGTTTTCACGAGACTAGCATTTCAACAAGGACGCTGAAAAGAAATGTAAAAAATGTATGCAGAAGCCACAAGTAGCAGGCCAAGCATCTGGTAGACAGATCACTGTGGGGAAATAACACGCTAGGAAATTCATCAACACACACAGGCACATGCACACAAGCAATTTTTCTTTTTCTTGCTCTTTAATGATGGTTATTTGTTATTGTGAAAAATGTACATCATTAACTCATTCACTGCCAGACGTATAAAAATGTGTCCACTCCAATGCCGGGGTTTTTGTCATCGTCGCTTCCAGGACCCATTGACGATTGAGTTTTAGGACTACATGAACTTTCAATACAGCGTTAGAAACCTTAGCATCTCTTCTTTCACCAGAAAAAAAAGTGTTCATTCCTAAATGATATAGGTCTGGAGTTATATGAGCTTGAAAATAGGGTGGCTGTTCAAAATACAATGCAATACATTCGTATTGGTTTATATAGCAATTTAAAGGACAACCAACACCATTTTTCCTAACTGACATCAGAAAAACGTTTTATAGCCATCTAAAATACCCAAAACACACAGGCTGATATTTTTAGTCAAATGAAAAACACCAATAAAAATGACTTAAAGTGTCCCAAAACTACTTTAAAATGACCTCAGAAAGTTTCAGTTTCAGAAGATCCCGCCCCCTTGACGTCACACCAAGACGTCTTGCCTTGCTCGAGATTCAAAACAATGGCTTCATATTCGGAGAAGATTGCTTTCTTGTTACTCATCCAATTATGAATATGACTCAAATAGTTCTGAAGAGGAAAGCATAAATGTTTGCAATCGATTAAAGAAGTACTTCCGTGCCATTTTGAGGCGTCTGCACTGCAATGTAGCGTCCTAGAAAATGCACAAGATGGCGCCCAAGCTCCGTTGGAAATGGGCTGATTTGTCTCCTGGGAATTTGTGTCAGCTAGTATCAAATAGTAGTCTTGGTGCAACACACGATCACACACCATCACGTTATTTATGTGTTTTCCTTCTAATTTCGCCATCAACACGACGAAGTTTTCAGACCAAACAAAGTACCCAAAATGCATTGTGTGTCGCTTTCTCGGTCAGTGACGATACCTACCGTGACGTCACGGTAGGCATCGTCACCAACTCGAAAACAAGACTTCCTGAATATTCAGTGCAAGTCTTAAAACGTAAAATATAACTATATGAGGGAGAATCTTTGTAAAATACGCTCAGTAGAAGTCATTTGAAGTGATTTTACAAATTATGGACACAACTTGTTGTAGGCGTCGGTTGTCCTTTAACAACAACTGAAGCTGGAACAAAGCACTAACATGGAAAAAATGGAAATCCTGCCCCCTTGTGGAAAAAAAAATTGCCAAAGGCAATGGCCAGCGCTTTATCCGCAGTCAATCATGACATAACAAAAAACGAACAAATTCAGGAATGCGCTCTGTGTAATATTTTCAATTCCTGAATAAATTCGTGAATGGCAGTGAATTAGTGAATGCATTTCCTGAAAAACACAGTCAGCCCGACAGGAAACATTGAAAACACTGCAATGTTTTTCATAGCAAATAATGTATACATCTTGTGTGCCAAATGGTGACGCATTTTAAAGCATTTTTTGCCAAAGAATTGCTAACATTATTTGGAGTAGGTAATTGTGTTATTTAGTTGAATTGAGTCGTGGGGGAGGGACGCAGACTCTTTCCTGCTTTGCTCTTTGCTAAGCTGGCATCCTGAGAGGAAAGTCTCACTCACATTTTCCAAATATCAAATGATGACTTTGAGGAGTCCAGACGCCCGACCTACTTTTTTAAACCGCTGTGGTTGTAAAATTTATTGCAGCGAATTTTGGGAAGCTGGTGAATGGAAAATTTCACCATCATCCCAATCCGAATGCCAATGCCAATACACAATGCGAAGCCATTGCATTGTGGGGAATGGAGTCATGCAGTGCCAGTCAGTCACACAGTGCTATTTCATACCCTGTTATTTGAGACAGATTTATGGTTAAGACGGAGTTCAAAATAACCCTGTAATTGCTAAGATGGCTGTAGCTGGACTCACATTAAACAATTCGAAAAAAAGACAGGATGACTTGATGTTCCATCTGACAAACGGGGTGTATTTATTCCACGGGGATGACTGTGGCTAATGATCTGCATGAAAAAAAAAGCAAGATGGCAGTTAGGAACATCCTTGTTCTTCACAGTTTAGCTAATATTTGTTTTAAGCGTGCAGAGGTCGTGGATTGCATCCTGGCTCCAGGCTTCCTGTGATGAGTTAGCATGTACTCCAGTGCCCGCTTGCGTTTTCTCTTCTGGGTCCTCCGGTTTCCCCCACACATTCCAGAAACATGGATGATATATACTATATACAAAATTATTATATAGAATTATATATATATATATATACAGAGTTATATATACACTGTAAAACCCAACAAGTTGAAAGTACTCAAATTTTTTATGGCAACTGATTACGTCAAAATTTTTGAGTACAGTTTACTCAAAAGTTTTGAGTAACCTGTAACCTGTTTTGAGTAACCTGTACAGGTTACTCAAAACTTTTGAGTAAACTGTACTCAAAAATTTTGACGTAATCAGTTGCCATAAAAAATTTGAGTACTTTCAACTTGTTGGGTTTTACAGTGTGTATATATATATATATATATATATATATATATATATATATATATATATATATATATATATATATATATATATATATATATATATATATACAGTAAAGTCTCGTTATATCGATATCGGATATATCGATAGTCCCGGTTATATCGATACTATTTCTATGCACGCACGGAGAAAATTACATGCAAACAGGGTCGGATATATCGATAGTCCCGGTTATATCGATATTTTTTCGGACTCCCTTGAATATCGATATAACGAGACTTTACTGTATCTGTATATATAAAATATATAATTAAAAAATAGTATAATTTTATATATATAGTATATATAATCTGGTCCATATATATATATATACAATATATATATATTTCATATATATAGTGCTACGTCTGAATCAATGCACATTGAAAAACGTGTGGTGTGATTTACTATAAGTCCACTAGAGGGTATCATTAGCCGGGAAATAACTGACCGACCTTTCTTAATGATGTCCATTTTTTCTTCAAAAGTCAGTCTTGAAAATGGCTTAAACAGTAAATTAGTAAATTTTCAACCAAATCCATTTCTTCTCCTCCTTCTGCCATTGTCGGTTGACAAAACTGCGATTCAATCATCCCAATTCAGTATGCTAGCTCTGACCAGTATGCTCTTGTAACTAGCGGCTTGTGATCAGAGCATTTTTCAAACCCCTTTTGGGTTGCCAACTGGAAATCTGATTGGTTATTGGTTCTTGGTTTCTGACCCTGGTAACAAATGATGGCTGAAATGTGATTGGTTAAATGCTTAAATACAAAAACACACGTCTGGAAGCAGCGCAACAGGGGAAAATTAATGAAATTGAACTGAAAGACAATTTGGAATTATTTAATAAGAATTCATGGACATAATATAAGTAACATCAGTCTGTGATTATGTTAGGCCAGCAGAGAAGGGTTTGCAGTCGGCAACTGGTTTTTACCTTCTTAATCCATAAATGGATGCAAGAACAGTCAGGCATAAATCACTGTAAACACTAGGCCAGAGTAATCCATCTCATTTGTTTACATCAGATAATATCATTTCACTCATTCAAGATACAGAAATTAGGGCCTGGAATGGACTGGCTGTTCGGGAGTGGTCCCAAATTTCCCAATGTTTACCACCACCCTGTGCCTAAATCCTATTTCAACAAGGTTTATGGTTTTGAAACTCTTGTCTTAGCCCATGCAAGCAAATCTTTCTTGGCACATATAGGGACTCTTTCCCATGTTTCCTGCAAGAGTCTAACTAACGCTTATGAAACATGACCTTGGCTTTAATTCATTCGTAAGGCATAGCTTAATATTTGATGAGATTTTTTTTCTCCTTTCTCCACATTTTTTCTTGCTGTGGCTAATTTCAATTATTCAAATGATGTTGTCTCTGACTGGTCAGATTGACACTACTCCCAAGTCTGTTTCCATTCAGGTGATGTACAGGTTTATCTGCAGGGCAAATCATGGCATGCATATTCTGGTCATCACTGTGCACAGCACACAAAGATGAATGCATAGGCGCAGATTCACATGCATGATCCAAGATTCTCATCTATTATCATGCCACGTACATACACCACAGCTTGAGTGTGCCGCATGTGCACAGTATAATGACAACCAATGCAAGGACTATATACTGTACATGGGAGAGCACTCAATGAAGTAAAGACCCCGTCTTCAGACCTCCAAATTAGCAATTTGAATTGTTTAATCGAAACAGTTTAATTGACAAGAAAGCCTCGACTGTTGCACCATAGACGTGTTGGTGCAAGATCCTGCTCGATGTGAAGTCAAGTGTTTTGAAAGAGAACTCAGTGGATTCTTGCTTCTCTCGCAGGGATATCCGTTATTTTGTTCCTGCACAATACTGCGCTGCAAACATGGTGAAGAAAATATTACATAACATCAGTGGCGTACTCTCAAGTACTCCCTGCAAATACTTCTCTGCTCGCCTAAAAATATGTGAATCACAGACTGATGTTTATTATATACGCTGTAAAATTTCCACGGTGACTTAATTCTCCTTAAAGCAAAGAAATTTGTTTAAAGGACAACCGACGTCTCCGGACAAGTTCTGTCCATAATTTGTAAAATGGCTTCAAATGACTTCTACTGAGCGTATTTTACAAAGATTCCACCGCATATCGCTATATTTTACGTTTTAAGACTCGCACTGAATATTCAGGAAGTCTTGTTTTTGAGTTGGTGACGAGTGACGTCATGTACGTGACGTCACTAAAGGAACGCCCCACACCGAAAAAAAAGACACATTGTAGCAGTCCTTACATCACGTCAATGTATTTTGCTGTATTGTTTGGTCTGAAAACTTTGTGTTGTACCCAAAAGCCGCCAGAAGAGGGTGTCCAAGCTCCATATAAGGAATTTATCAACCTGTGGAAACGAAGGTGGCCACAGGAGGTCGCCATTTTGTGCCTCTTTTCTGGTGATCCGTTTCTTCCCAATGTTGCCTCAAAATGGCATGGAATAAATTCTTTAATCGATTGCAAACATGTATGCTTTCCTCTTCAGAACTATTTGAATCATATTCATAACTGGAGGTGTAACAAGAAAGCATATTATCCGAATCTGAAGCCATTGTTTTGATTCTCCAGAACTGCAAGACGTCTTGGCGTGACGTCACGAACTGGGGGCGGGACTTTCTGAAAATGGCAAATTCGCAGCTCATTTTTTTTTTGCCAATTTTGGACACTTTAAGTCATTTTTATTGGTGTTTTGCATTTGAATAAAATTATCATACTGTGTGTTTTGGGTATTTTAGATGCTATAAAATGTTTTTCTCATGTCAGTTAAGAAACAAAAAAGTGACGTCGGTTGTCCTTTAAGTAGTGTAAGAAATCTGATATGTTTTATTTTGTAATTAATGGTGAGTGTAAAAAACACTCAAGATATATACAAGATATACTGTGACTGGAAGAGAAATCATCTTAAAGGACTTTGAAGTTCTGTTTGTGATGTAATGGAGGGAAAGAGATGCCCTTTTCACAGCAAGATCAGAGCATTGTCATTAAATGGTGAGTATAATTTTGCTTTTTTCAATGTTGCTATGTCGATTTTTACTGAGCACCTTAATCTTTATTAAGTTCATAGAGTTGCTTGTTCTGTAGCCACAAAGGGACATAAGTTGCTAACCAATCAGATTTCGAGTTGGCAACACAAAAGGGGTACTAACGCCTCCTAGAAGGCACTGGTCAATGTCAAGAGTTTTCGCAACCAAATGATTAGCTAGTCACATGATTGACCAGTCACTAGCCAATCATAGTTTGCGAAAAACTGCTGTGATCACGTCGCGAGAGCATATTGACCAGAGCTAGCACACTGAATTGGGATGATTTAATAGCAGTTTTGTCAACCCAAAATGGCTGAAGGAGGCGAAGAAATGGTTGGAGATTTACTGGTAAATCCATTTTTAAGACGGACTTTTCAAGAAAAAATGGTCATCATTAAGAAAGGTCGGTCAGATATTTCCTGGCTAATGGTACCCTCTCGTGGATTTGTAGTAAATCACACCACACTTTTTTCATTGTGCATTGATTCAGACGTAGCACTACTGAAGGCCTAGCGATGAAATCCACTGCCTACCACTGGCTTAAATTCACATGCTTTCATGCTTGATACTGGTGACACCTGTTAACTATATACCCCCAAATAGTGATCTCTGTTTTAAAAGCGTGCCATGTCCATTTGGATAAAGGCCTCATATGAAATGTCTATAAATGCAACCACCACAACTAATACACACACAATAATGCTCATTCGTGTCCTTGAGAGTTTTGAAAGGCGCTTATAAATGAAATGTATTATTATTATTATTGTTTTTTTCATTGATGTATTGGCGACGATTGGCCAGCGGGGGGTAGTGTGGCATTGAAAGGCGAGTATGACATTGCAGCACAGACCTTATTATCTTTGTTATTATTACCGCGAGGGGTTTAACTTCACACCGTGCGTGAATACATGCGTTACTTTATCATATTATTACGTGACTCTATCTTGCCTTGATTGTGTCGTTGAAACCAAATATATTGCGTGGTCTAACTGTTTTAAGGAGATGTTGTTACACCAGATATCATCGAGAAAATCATTAAGGGTCTCATGACATCATAAAGAATGCGTTTAGAGAGCACAGCTGGTGGTCTGGAATATTCGATCAGTGTAATTCATGAATGAATTAGTCCTCACTAACACGAATGGATATTTAGTTTAGTTTTTCATGTTCCTGTTTGTTCTCAGCGAGCTGTTTAACCTCATTTAATTTCATTATTACAGTAAATTGAGTAATGTGACTCAGCATGATTCCGACTTGACTCCCTGGTGTTTTCTACTATCTTTTTGACTGATTTATTTCCTGTATGTGATAATTGTCCATTTTTAGACTTGAAATCAACAAATAATTGAAACTCACACTAAAAGGAGGGAAGACATCTGTTGATTTTTTTACTTGCAAGGAGAATAGACAAGACAGAGTACAGAGAACAGCGGTCTCAATTATTCTAAACAATCTTTCTACTCCTCTCTCTTTTATTACAGTGACTGGCCTAGGTCGATACAGTGATACCTCACCTTACGAACTTAATTGACTTCCAGAAAGTGTGTGTAAGGCAAAAAGTTCGTCTGCCAAACATTTATTTCCCATAAGCAACCATTAAAAATGAGAAGAATCCATTCTCAGGTCCCCATAAAACATACTTTTGTAAAAATATACCTTATTTTATGTATAATAAATATTGTAATTAAAGAAATAAACTGTACTGTAGAATAAAGTCGTTTTATTTACCTTTGTGATGGTCATTGATGTAATCGCCTCTTGATGATATCCGAATGAAGTTGCTGTGCTTTCTCGGCGATAATACCTTCATTCACACTGTCCCCTGTCGTGAATCCAAATCAAGTTTTTCAACCTCTTTTATTGTCTGAGACCGTTGCTTACAACACAGAAACACCCTTAGCCACACGTAGCATTGGTCAATTTAGTTTGCTGGTACTGGGACGCTAAATCACACAAACGCACACCTCGTTCGTGTTTTTCGATGATCTCTTTCTTCTGCTCAACCGTAATTTTCTTTTGTGTCCTCTACGGCTTAACACTAGCCTGTGGTTGGGTCTTTTTCGGTGCTATAATAGCAAAAGTACTCCACTCAATAACAAACCACGTCTGCACTGAAAGAAAAGTGTTGACAAAAACTAGTCCGCAGGCCACCGTAGCGCT
This sequence comes from Hippocampus bargibanti, assembly GCF_051943395.1. Taxonomy (NCBI): domain Eukaryota; kingdom Metazoa; phylum Chordata; class Actinopteri; order Syngnathiformes; family Syngnathidae; genus Hippocampus; species Hippocampus bargibanti. The sequence goes on along the minus strand of NC_142734.1, from coordinate 5,029,425 downwards.
GTGTGCTTTGGTTCGTCCGCCAAAAACTAGTTTATACGGCAAGATTATATTCTCGCGAATTCAATGTTCGTAAGGTGAAATTTTCGTGATCTTAAGTGTTCGTAAGAGGAGGTATCACTGTAGTTTCTCGTAAGCAGGAAATTATTTTCATCCAAATGAAGATTAGCTGGGTTTCAAGAGAAACATTCATCTTCACTTCTCTCCTTCCTGAGTAGTAACATCTTCACAGCACACGTTGATAACTTCACACCAACATTGAATGTGTTTTTAGTTGAATGATTAAGGGGGAACGTGAAAAACGATGAAGAAAGTTGAATGTGTGACTAGATGTGTGATTACATGTTTGATTACATTTATGATCATTTTATTATAAGCATAAGCATGTTTCATTGCAAGCATAATCAATGTATCATAAGCAAATGTATGATAACTAAAAACAATAAACCTAACATCCATATAAAGTGCTTTGTTACAGCTTCACTGTTGTAAAAGCGCTATATGAATCAATATGTAATGTATTGTATTGTAATGTCGCGATGTTGCAACATTCTTTGGACAAAACACATACGCTGTGAGCACCAGGATTCTTGATGCAGTTAAAGGACAACCGACGCCTCCGGACAAGTTGTGTCCATAATTTGTAAAATCACTTCAAATGACTTCTACTGAGCGTATTTTACAAAGATTCCACCGCATATAGCTATATTTTACGTTTTAAGACTCGCGCTGAATATTCAGGAAGTCTTGTTTTTGAGTTGGTGACGATTCCTGATGTGAAGTCACGTCAGGAACGCCCCTGACCGAGAAAGCGACACACAATGCATTTTGGGTACTTTGTTTGGTCTGAAAACTTCGTGTTGATGTGTTGATGGCGAAATTAGAAGGAAAACACATAAATAACGCGATGGTGAATCGTTGTGTGTTGCACCAAGACTGCTATTTGATACTAGTTGACACAAATTCCCAGCAGACAAATCAGCCCATTTTCAATGGAGCTTGGGCGCCATCTTGTGCATTTTCTGGGATGCTATATTGGAGTCCTGACGGCTCGAATTGATCCGGAAGGACTTCTTTAATCGATTGCAAACATTTATGCTTTCCTCTTCAGAACTATTTGAATCATATTCATAACTGGATGAGTAACAAGAAAGCATCTTCTCCGAATCTGAAGCCATTGTTTTGATTCTAGAGCAAGGCAAGATGTCCTGGCGTGACATCACGAACAAGGGGGCGGGACCTTCTGAAACTCGCTATCTCTGAGGTCATTTTGAAGTAGTTTTGGGAAACTTTAACTCATTTTTATTGGTGTTTTGCATTTGACTAAAAATATCAGCCTGTGTTTTTTGGGTATTTTAGATGCTATAAAACGTTTTTCTGATGTCAGTTAGGAAACAAAAAAAATGGTGTCGGTTGTCCTTTAAATGTTAGGTAAACCAAAAGGCTCAATGTGTCTGTGAGAAATGGTTAGAGACTTGAGGACACTGGCATCTCCATCACGTGAATTGAGCTTGTAAAAAATGCCATTAACTTTTACCAGGCATCTCTAGCGCCTTGCTTTCACTGATTCGAATCTTTTAATGGAGCTGGCAGACGAGCCGTGCGTGTGCCCGTTGAAAATGTGCTGTGTGATGATGACTTGTTGCTGCTGTCTGTCTGGGCTGTGTCAATAGTTGCAGTGAATCTGTCAAATGTGGCACTGCAGTCTTTTTAATATGACACTGGCCTTCACTTGGTCGGTCTGTTTGTGAGTGTGCTCTGTCTGAAAGATAGGTCAACGACAGGCTAAGTCTACTCAAGGATATTGGGCTCTATTTTTGTAAAAGGCAATGTGGAATTGTACGTGTGTGTCATTGTACAGTGAGACCTCAACTTACGAATTTAATTGGTTCCCAGACAGAGTGTGTAAGGCGAAAAGTGTGTATCTCAAAAAAAAAAAATCCCATAGGAAACCATTAAAATGGGAATAATCCGTTCCCGGGTTTCCATAAAATATACTTTTCAACTCAATAAGCCTTAAAACTACACACAACATACCTTATTCCATGTATAATAAATGTGCTATTGTATTGTAATGAAAGAAATACACTGCATTGTATCATAAAGTCACTTTAGTTACATTTGTGATGGTCATTTATGGCTTGATGGAATGGCGTTGGAGGTCGAAGGTCAAAGGGAATTGCATGAGGACTGTAATTAAAGAAATAAACTGTGCTGTAAAATAAAGTTTTATTTGCCTTTTTGATGGTCGTTGATGGCTTATGGAAGGACAGTCACCTTCCATAAGGACTGTTGGTGCTGTTCGGTCGTGTGCTTCCGCCAGCCGTGGTGGGTGTGTATTATGAAAATAGTGCTTATTATAAGGTTTAATTTTCATAAATTTGACGTTTGTAAGACGAAAAGTTTGTAAGTTAAGGTGTTTGTAAGTTGAGGTCTCACTGCATTTCATTCAGAAATACAATAAATAGCGGACATGAAAATCTCAGAATTAATCAATAACTATTATCCATCCTTCCATGTTATGATCTACTTTGTCCTCACAAAGGTTGCAGGGGTTGATGGCGCTTATCCCAGCTGTAACCGGGTTTTAGGAGAGAGAACTGAACAACTGGTAGCCAGCCAATCATGGGGCACACATCGACCACCGGTCATACAATCAAACAATTTAGCGTGTTGCATTAACCTTGGAATGTGGTAGGAAACTGGAGTGTGTGAGCATGCATCACATACTGTGGATTCCCAGTACCATGTAGAGCACTGAGGGTGGCATACAAGGTCTTTGCATGGCTGTCGCTCCTCAGTCTTGTCAAACCTCTTGTTGAATGTGGATCTAAGCTCTGTTTCTCGGTCAGATTTTCTCATCATGAGCTCCAATAAGATAAGCAGCTAAACATTTTCATTGTGAAGCTAGACATGGACACAGATTCTCTTTAGTAGTAGTAGTAGTAGTAGTAGTAGTAGTAGTAGTAGTAGTAGTAGTAGTAGTAGTAGTAGTGGTGGTGGTAGTAGTAGTAGTAGTAGTAGTAGTAGTAGTAGTAGTAGTAGTAGTGTCATTTCATCATATCTGGACCAACTGCTTCTCCCATTTTCACCCTCTTTGCTGTATAACCTCTCCAACTTCCCCATTCCTAATCAGTACTAATTCCTTGTCCACCATAATTGCCTGTTCTACTCTCACTTCTCTCCAATTTTCCCCATTCTTCAACTTTACAACATTTTTTGCTATTCAAGACAACTGTTGCCACGCGACACATTTCAATCTCTATCCTGAGTGTTCCTAACCTGCTGCACGACGCATTTCTTTTCTCTGCTTCACACACACACGCGCACACATACATAATTGCAAGACAGTCCTTTGCAAACACGTGCACAGGAAACAAAATTGAGTAGGAGGGATGAGATGAAAAAAAAGACTGAGGAAATGGAGTGAAAAAGATAAAGGCTCGGTTAAACATGCAAAAAGTACTGGTACATGTATCTCGGGCAGACCAACAAGTGATGTCGGTAACCAAGGCTCCCATAAATAGAGCCTGTGATTCCAATTTAAGCAAAGCAGTCAAATAAGGTATCTCGCTGCCAGATGGGGATTTTCATTCCGATTTCTGCATGAGCAAAATCAACACGTGTTGTCACTTCCACTCTTTGTTGGCATTGCAAAAACGAATGAATGCTTGTGTTTTCTGAATTGCAGTTGCGGTGCCTTTGTGGTTTACTTCTGTCAAATGCACATTCCTAATGTAACACTATACAGAGAAGACAAAAAATACTGAGTGAAATAAAAGTATTAGGCAATCTTTGTCTCTGTCTGTCTGTCCCTCTCTCTCTGAGAGGGAGACAGGTAGGTATGTAGGTAGGTAGGTAGGTAGGCAGGTAGGCAGGTAGGAAGGTAGGAAGGTAGGTAGGGGGGTTGGGGTGGGTGGGTGGGGGGATTGGGTAGGTAGGTAGGTAGGTAGGTAGAGAGGTAGACAGGCAGACAGACAGACAGACAGACAGACAGACAGACAGATAGAGAGGGAGAGGTGGGTAGGTAGATAGATAGATAGATAGATAGATAGATAGATAGATAGATAGATAGATAGATAGATAGATAGATAGATAGATAGATAGATAGATAGATAGATAGATAGATAGATAGATAGATAGACAGATAGATAGATAGAATAATTGATTGATGTTCTGTACATCCATTATCTGATCCACTATCCTCCTCGCTGTCTTTTTAAAATATCTTTACACCGGAACCAGTTTTGTTTGTTGAGTGAAATGGAAAAAAGGACAAATGAAGGTTTGCAGTATTTTATTTTCTCTGTCTCACACACACACACACACACACACACACACACACACACACACACACACACACACACACACACACACACACACACACACACACACACACACACACACACACACACGCATGCACGTATATCCACCACCCACACACACACACACACTATTCCAGACCCGGCAGTCCATTATTACCACTGATTATGGTAATTTTAAAATTGCTGGGTTAACTCCTTGCTCTGCTTTATAAAGCCATAAATCATGACCAGTCCAGATGACTTTGACAGCTTTTTTTCCAAATGCCATTTAAAGGACAACCGACATCTCCGGACAAGTTGTGCCGTTAATTTGTAAAATGGGTTCAAATGACTTCTACTGAGCATATTTTACAAAGATTCCACCGCATATAGCTATATTTTACGTTTTAAGACTCATGCTGAATATTCCGGAAGTCTTGTTTTTGAGTTGGTGATGAGTCCGTACGTGACGTCACTGAAGGAACGCCCCTGACCGGAAAAAAAGGACACAATTGTAGCAGTCCTTCCATCACGTCAATGCTTGTTTGGTCTGAAAACCTTGTGTTGCACCAGAAAGAGCCAGAAGAGGGCGTCCAAGCTCAATATAAGGAATTTATCAGCCTGTGGAAACTGATTCATTCACCACAGGAGGTCGGTGGCCATTTTCTGCCTCTTTTTGGGTGAGACATTTCCCCCCAATGTTGCCTCAAAATGGCACGGAATAAATTCTTTAATCGATTGCAAACATGTATGATTTCTTCTTCAGAACTATTTGAATCATATTCATTACTGGATGTGTAACAAGAAAGCATATTCTCCAAATCTGAAGCCATTGTTTTGATTCTCCAGCAATGCAAGACGTCTTGACGTGACGTCATGAACTGGGGGCGGGACTTTCTGAAAATGCCCAATTCGCAGCTCAATTTTTTTTTTGCAGATTTTGGACACTTTAAGTCATTTTTATAGATGTTTTGCATTTGAATAAAAATATCATACTGCGTGTTTTGGGTATTTTAGATGCTACGTTTTTCTGATGTCAGTTAGGAAACAAAAAAGTGACGTCGGTTGTCCTTTAAATTGCCTAATTACTCCAGTGAATATGGTCAAAACAGTCTTCACCTGTTCCTTCCCCTCCATGCCGCTTTAAATTGCTCGGCATTGGGAAGCGACTGGAACACTCGCTCCCATGGCCCAAATGGCAGAAATTATCACCTGGTTTACTCATAATGAGCCTCATTCCCGGAACTCTGAGCAGACTTCTGTGAATATGAACCTCTGATGCCTCTGCCCTCTCTTCATAAAAAAATGTAATTGGGAAAAAATTTAAGTACATATAATCATAATGCTTTTGGGGGGGAAGTGTTAAAAGTAACAGAAAACAGTTCAAGGACAACCGACACCTCCAGACAAGTTGTGTCCATAATTTGTAAAATGACTTGAAATGACTTCTACTGAGCGCATTTCACAAAGATTCCACCGCATGTAGCTATATTTTACGTTTTAAGACTCATGCTGAATATTCCGGAAGTCTTGTTTTCGAGTTGATGACGATGCCTGATGTGCCGTCACGTCAGGAACGCCCCTGACCGAGAAAGCGACACACAATTTTTGGGTACTTTGTTTGGTCTGAAAACATCGTATTAATCCGTGTTGATGACAACATTAGAAGGAAAACACAGAAATAACGCAATGGTGAATCGTTGTGTGTTGCACAACGATTCAATTGCGGCTACCAATTGCGGTAACACCATACAGAAGTTGACACAAATTCCAAGCAGAAAAATCAGCCCATTTCCAAAGGAGCTTGGGCGCCATCTTGTGCATTTTCTGGGAGCTACATTTGAGTCCAGACGGCTCGAATTGATACGGAAGAACTTCTTTAATCGATTGCAAACATTTATGCTGGCCGGCTAGCTTTCTATCTGTGTATTTTAGTGACATTCAGTGTATTAGCTAACAAACTATCTATCTGGCTAGCGACATAGCTATCTGGATGGCTAGTTCTCTCGTGAGCTATCTGTTAATAATAATAATAATAATAATAATAATAATAATAATAATAATAATAATAATAATAATAATAATAATAATAATACATTACATTTTAAGCGCCTTTCAAAGCTCTCAAGGACACTTTGCAGTTACGGACAAGCATAGGTACTATCATAAATAAAATATAATCACAAATACAATACAATACAATAAATAAAATACAATTATAAATAGAAACAAGAGAGAGAGCTACACAGAAAATGCAATTTTAAATAGGTGGGTTTTGAGATGGGACTTGAAGGTGGGAAGAGAATCGATGTTACGATTGTTGGGAGGAAGTGAGTGCCAAAGTCTCTTAGCTATCTACTATAACTGGCTAGTTAACTTTCAATTTACTTCCAGGTTTAGTGTGTGTGTGGCTGCCGCTGCTCACCTTGAGAGTTTTGAAAGGCACTTATAAATGAAATGTATCATTATTATTAAAGCCCTTCACAATGAAGCCCCCCCTCCTAACCCCCCTCACTCTGTCCCTCACCCCTCCGTACCTCAGTATCCCAATGACCAAGCACAAACCCTGGGGAGTCTTCTCGGTCACCACCCCACCCTGTAGAACTCTCTGTATATTAAGTTTATCATGGAATCTGTATATTATTTAAATAAATGGGGTTGATGGGAAAGGTGACAGCGAGCACCAAGTCTCACCTGAGACTGTACCAAAAAATAGAAATAGCAAAGAGGCAAAGTATTATAACTCTTTCACAAGAGCAAAACATGAGAAATGTATTTACGCTGCATTGTTTTGCTGCGATGCCGAGAGCAGCGTCCCTTATTTTCACATCTGACAGGTGCCAAACCTAATCATGGGACCCTTCTGCGTTATCTTCAAAATAACAAACTAAATTAACAAAAACACTGTAGAAAGATCAAAACACAGTTGTGGATTTCAAGCTGCAGATGTGATTTCATTTGAAGAGGGATTCTAATTTTGCTGTGGCATTGAATGGTGGATGGAAAGCAATTTTTATTCAATTACTTTCAGATTTCAGCATACTTGTGCCCAGTAATAGGCTGTCTGATTGCTTACATTCAACTGCAAACAAACATATTCCACATTGAAATATTTACGAGCTTCGCGTAATTGTCAATTTGAAAAGGACGACACAGACAGAAGAAGAGCGAAAGAGGACAAATGAATCACATTATGGCGAGAAAGGTCAACCGCAACTCTTCAGAAAGCACAATTGCACAAGGGTATGTCATTAAAAACCAAATAGGGGCGAAGATTACTTGTGAGGAACGAAAATATCACTAGTTGGCAAAAATGAGAACTTTCTCCTTGTGACTGTTGACCAATTACCTCTTCCTCTCATTGGCAAACAGCAATCTAAAGATTCTATGAAAGATGGGGACAGGCAAAATGGTGCACACATCACCGTTACCATGGTTTCACAATCACTGGCGTGTGACACAGAAAATGGTCCCAGATGGCCAGAATTGATTTCATGAGCTGAAATTCTTTTACATGGATCCAATTTTTACCCCCGTGAATTGATTCTCCATTGTGAAGGTCTGGCACTGTTCAGAAATATTTCCACAACTCCTCCTTAATGGTTACTCCTACTGTAAATCTGCAAGAGCCTATAACTGATTCACATGAACAAGGCATTAGACCCCTTCATCTTTTCCCCTGTTCTACGTCCACGTAAGGACCAAAGAAGCAATGTAAATGCAAATGCGCATTAACACTTGAACACAAGTGTCATTGTATGTCGTCAAAATTGTCTGATTAAAATTTTCATGGAACACCTGAAGACTATTGGATGGACTGCTACAGTTAAGGTGCTATTTTCATGACCAGCGCAAAGTCTGATGTGGCTCTGAGTGGAATTTCCTTTCTTTCGTAATTTTCAAAGACGTACGCAGTTGTGGGTGTGAACACAGTCCACTACCTTCACGCCCAATGGGCTCTTATCATTCGCTTTAAATTCCAATGCAATACACTACACGTCAGGCATCGTCATCAACTCGAAAATAAGACGAAAATGGCGGCTTTTGGGTGCAACACGAGGTCCCCAGACCAAACAAGTACAGCAAAATACATTGACGTGATGGAAGGAATGCGTCTTTTTGACGGCCAGGGGCGGTCCTTTAGTGACGTCACGTAAGGACTCGTCACCAACTCAAAAACAAGACTTCCTGAATAGTTAAAGTCTTAAAGTCTTAAAACGTTAAATATAGCTATCTGCCGTGGAATCTTTGTAAAATACGCTCAGTAGAAGTCATTTCAAATGATTTTACAAATTATGGACACAACTTGTCCTGAGGCGTCGGTTGTCCTTTAAACGTATCACATTTGTGCTAGAGAATTAATTTTCTGATTGCACTCTGAGCACCCTAAATTTGAAACAGTTGATTCCACTGCACTATAATGGTGTTTCCCATCATACAGTTGAACCCCTCGGCATTTCTAAAATACTTCAGTTTTCGGTGAGTGACATTTGTGGTTGCTTCTGTTGTGAAGTCAAATACACATTGGAACACCGGGGAGCCAGTTCAGAGCATGTGACAGTGCTCCGTGCAGCTCAGTGAATTGAGCTTGACTTGTCTTCTGAGAGAGAGAAGGAGAATGACAGTGACAGAAAGAGAAAGATTACGGACTATCCATGAGGAGTGAGTACTGTGGTACTGTGAGATAGGATCCAAATGAAAAGGTGTTTTAGAGATTTGCAGTTACAAACACAACATTTTTTCATCTTGAGTAATTTTTCAAGTCCTGTTTCACACTTAATTGGATAATTTTACCATGGGCATCGTGTGTATTGCGTGACTGTAGTGGCTCCATGAGGATGCCCCGCAGGATGCAATTCAAAGACTGCTATGGGTAAAACGTAATTTGCATAAAACACACAACCATGCATTTGCAAACACACGCACGCACACGCACGCACACACTGGATTTGAAAATGGAAAAACATGTCGTGTCTGCTGACTTCTAAGTTGTGACAAAATGCTTGCAGAAGAAAAACATCCCACCAAGGACATGTCCTCATTCAAGCTTTTTTTTTCTTTAAACAAGTAGAATTAATTACATACTGCAGAATAGAATCTATTCAAGTTCAACCAAGTGCACTTCTAGTCAATGTGTTCGGTGCGGCTCATCCATATTTCCTTCTGCATTACGTGTAGACCAGATGGGAAGCTCTGTTGGTATCTGTAATGGTATGTTTGTAGATGTCAGCCAGCTGTCATCATGAAACTGGATTCAAATCTGAGTACGTCCTACTTTTTCAGTGTCAGACTGTCATTTGAACATGCACGTTCCCTATGGATCAAACTATGTAATGTGACATGATGGTGTAGAGTTGCACTGCTATTGGAAAAATAAATGGCTTTCATATCCCAGTCTGGCTTCTTAAAAAAATATTTACTCTCACATACATACCCATATTGCGCGCAAGAAATCTTTTAGCATTTTTGTCAATAAACTGCAGCTGTTGTAGTAAAGAGGTCACTTGGTGGTCAGTCAGGAAGAAGTCAAGAAAGCATTGAGAAACACTAGAAATTGAAAGTACTTCTAAGCTATCAACATCGTTATTTGAAGTAGCTCGAACCTGAGCATAGCCTAAAGCAGTGTTTGAAATAACGTCTGCCCGGAGGCGTACAACTTTCAAAACGTCTCGGCCCAGGTGGCCGACAACTTCTTCAAGGAAAAAAAAAGAGATTTTTTTTCAAATCAAACGTTTGTTTTATTCAATATAACAAAAGCTACAAGCAAACTGCTACAAGCCATGTGGACTCCTCTTTCTAAGCGGCTTTCAAAACTCTCAAGTACACTTTTCAGTCACGGTTTACTCCGAAGCACGAATCAGGCTTCTGATGGCTGTCGGTGCCGAGTATGCAAATTGACAAACGTTTGGTAATTTGCATACTTGGCACTGGCAGCCAATCAGAAGCCTGTTTCGTGTTTCGGACTAAACCGTGACTGAAAAGTGTACTTGAGAGTTTTGAAAGCCGCTTAGAAAGAGGAGTCCACGTGGCTTGGAGCAGACCACGCAACGCAAACCTTGCATTGTGCACCATGATGACAAATGACAACTGGAGCAAAATCTTCAGCAAGGGATATTTACCATAAATTAAGCAAGGGAGCATTTGTGGTAGGTACTTCCTTAATTTAAAAAAATCCTTCATACTTCGCAACAATGTTTTTTTTTTGCGATTAGTCATCTTATTGTGTTTCAAGTTGTGATAAATGGGGCAGGCAACTTTTTAGAGTTGTCTGCCCGGGTGTCCTCTAACTTTTTGCCATGAGTTTCAGACACTGCCTATAGGCTATTAAAATGGCTGTATATTGAACAAACATTTCTACTTCAACACTTAAAAGTAATTAAATAGCCTGAATTTGGGAGTATAAATTGGTGATGCCACACTCTCAACTGAAGTATAGCCCAGCAAGGGGAAACATCTTTCTGTTCCTTTTTTTCAATGCATCTGTCTATGTGGAAAACAGGAGGGGTGATTTTCTTGTTTTATTACCCATTACCTGTGGAGCCAGGACATCTTTCAGCAGTACCTGTGGCTTTGTTAACCCCAAAGTAATTTTCTTCACAATTTTGGAATCTTGGAGAAAATGGTGATTGAGCTTGAGTGCACAGTCACCACTGTTGTAGCTCTGGTTATGTTTCACTGCTTCAATCACATCTGTATCAGATCAACTGTAAGAAAAAAAGAGGGAAGGAAGGATGATGTCAGATTATGAATTTATGTTATTGACTGAATACTACAGTATTATTACACTATGATTAAAAACGATGAATACCATTATAGCACTGTTATTTAATTTGATTGGATTGGATTAGCCTTTATTAGTCTCGCGGTGGAGAAATTGTACATTTCACAGCAGCAAAGTTAAGAAAGGCAGAGGAAAAGAAAGGAAGAAGTCGAAAAACAAAATACAGCAGCTGCTGGAAAGGCAGAAACTTTTGCGTCGCCATCTTGAAGTGAAAAGAACCAAATAAACAAACAAAAAAACAAAATAATATAGTAACACAAAGACAGTCATTCAATCTTAAGCACTTATCTTGAGCAATTATTTGTCTAGTATTTACGTTTTTCCTGTTTATATATTTGCTGTTAATCCATTATTAAGAAATGAGAGAGAGAGATAGGTAGGTAGGTAGGTAGGTAGGTAGATAGATAGATAGATAGATAGATAGATAGATAGATAGATAGATAGATAGATAGATAGATAGATAGATAGATAGATAGATAGATAGATAGATAGATAGATAGATAGATAGATAGATAGATAGATGGGTGGATAGATGGGTGGATAGATAGATGGGTGGATGGGTGGATGGAGGTCGTCCACAAAAGCAAAAACACTTCCCTCCAAAAATAGCATCATCTAAAAAAAATAAAATAAAATGAGCAAGATCTTAATGAGTGTGAAGGAAACTGTTATGCATTAGTATGAATTTGATTTCATGGAAATATGATTGTGGATGATGTGATAAAGAATGACAGAAACATGCATGGCTACCTAGTTCCACCTTCAAAGGTGTTATGCCACCGTTGCCACCGCATTGAAAGATGTCTGGCTACACCCCTGCTTTTGATATATGGTTACTTGTAATTGTCCAGACAACAGCTCCTCTCCGTTATCTGAGGTGTCTCCTTTCCTTTGCCAAAGTAAAATCAACAAAGATAAACAAAATTAACAAACAAACAAAAAAACAATGGTGTTATGTAACAGCGTTTCCCCTTTTGTCTATTTCTGCAACCAGGAAATGACAAGCGTCCACGCATCACCATCCAAACGAGTGACATCCAGATGCATTGTGCTGCCAGATCAACCCCGAGATAAGCAGATGGACTTTTGTCTGGATGACAGTTTCTGTGAGTACTTGCAATGAAAATGAAATGCGGATGTGCGATAGGAGGCACGGTGTCCTTCACTCGCTCTTTCAAATGACAAATACAGCTGTACAGCTGGAAAACGGCAGCTTGGAAGTACTCGATTATTCTTGTCAGATAAGACTGTCTGACTGGAACATTTCTAATAAGGAATCTTAGCTTTTGGAAGATAACTGTGTCTTTTAGATTCTTTGCTTTGAGATCGCGATAGCAACACTGAAGTCGGTCTTAGTTTGTTTTCATCTGATTGTGATAGTGGTGTGTATACTTAACTTTCACAGTGTGAAAGAGTTGTGTGCGAGTGTGTGTGTTTGTGTGTAGGCCCAGTGTGTTAATTCACAACTTGGTTTTCTGAGTCCGCTCAAAAGTTGAATGCCATCAAGGTCATAACAGTTGGGATAATTGCCAAAGGTTTGTGAAAAATACACCACAAGTTGCACAAAAGTTGCAAGTTCAAACTGCGACCATGTATGGTGTCTTGCAAGACCTTAAAAAAACCTCACGAGACCAACACAGGTTCAAAAAAAGAGGCTCTCAAAGGTTGTAAACAACTTGCGCTGTATAACACGATAGTACTTGGAAATGTCTCGTCATTTATTGTCTTGTCTTGTCTTTTCTTTTCTTGTCTTGTATTGTATTGTATTGTATTGTATTGTATTGTATTGTATTGTATTGTAAAATGAAGGTGACACCAGATAAAAGACCTGACAACTGACGAGGACCCAACCAAAAACAGTGCAGTCACAACCCAAGTGTCCGCATAGTTCATGCGTGTGGTTGTCATGAAAACCTAAGGATGCCTGCCCATTGTGTTGAAGACACAGTGGCGGACCGTCGAGGCCTGCAAAACCTTCTCTGCTGACCTAAAAATATCTGAATCACGGACTGATCTTAATTATATTTTGTTCGTGAATTCTTGTTAAATAATCCCAAATTGACTTTCAGCTTCCTTTCATTATTTTTCCCCTGTTGCGCTGCTCTACCTTTACGCCTTCACAATTAGTTCTGCGGGCCCTGTCTGTTGCTTTCACCAATCAGATTCTGAGTTAGTGACGGGCACAGCCTTATTGCAGGTCTGTGTAACGTCAGAGTTTTCACAAACTCTGATTGGCTAGTCAACAGTCAATCATAGTATCACTTGCCGCAAGAGCATAATGACCAGAGCTATAACACTGTATTGGTAGCAAGAATATATTGTGTTGATGTAATGGCAGTTTTGTCAACCCACAATGGCTGAATGAGGAAAATAAATTGATCTGGTTGGAAGTTTACTGTTAAATCCATTTTCAAGACGGACTTTTCAAGAAAAAATGGACATCATTAAGACAGGTTGGTCAGTTATTTCTTGGATTATGGTACCCTCTAGTGGACTTGTTGTAAATCACACCACACATTTTCATTCTGGATTGATTCAGACATAGCACTACTGAAGGCCTAGCGATGAAATCCACGGTCTGCCACTGTAAAGACAACATCTTGCAGTCACAATGAGAGACCAGGAGATAACTTTCACTGGTGTAGTTTTTCATCGCTTTCTTTTCAAATGATACTGGTTAGGGTTAAGGTTAGGGTTTAGGGTTAGGGTTTGGCGTTAGGGTCAAAGTCATCTGAATAAAAAGGTCAAAAGTAGCAAACAAAACCATAAGTAAAACATGACATGATGAAACAAATCTGACAGGGTGAGACAAACAATGCCCTGACTCTGATTGGTCGTGCCTGGAGTCCTTTTAACCCTTCACTGCCACCCGTTGGTGAAACAGCATCTACGATACCAGATGTGCAACTTGTTGTGAAATTGTTGTCGGAAAAGCCAAATAAAAAGCGAATAAACCTTCATTCTGTCTTAAATGAGTTTGACTAAAATCTTACACATCTAATTTCATTGCTTGAAACTTTCGTTCAGTTTCTACATTGTACAATCTTTGTTGGTGCGTAGTGGTGGGTCTTCAATTTTGAGGCATCATTCATTTTCAACTTGCAAATTGTTCGTCACTCAAAAACACAGGAACTAATACAAATCGATTCTCTTTGTTGCAAAAAAAAAGAAGAAGAAAAAGGAAACGGAGCTATTGCTTTTTTCACTTTGGGTAGTTTGCATACAGTTGGCTTTCATTAGGTATTCTACGGGAGTGTGTTTATTTTCCACTTTAGGAACAGGAAATCCATGTGCAATTTCAGTGGGATTATCAGACAAGAACAGCCTCTCCTCGGGGCCGATAAGCGCACTTTTCTGTGGTCAATAGGCTGCCAACAACAGCTCACGGGGTGGTCTCAAGTCAGTAAACACCAGCGATCACAGCTAATAATAGAGAAAATAGACATGAATAATTCATTTGAAATGGTTTCAATCTTGTTTTGTGGTAAGGTTGCAGTGCCAGAAAGAATGAACGAAAGGCTTTGGGTTGTGGTCAGTGGTTTATGAAAGGATCTTCACTGATGCTGAAGGCCAATGTTTGTTCACAGCAGGAATAAGGGAAAAACTCTGTTCACGTCACCCTGCTTCTCAGCGCATTGGATGTGTGTTTGTGTGGCAAAGACAAATGGCCTAATATTAAAAGTATATAATTGACCCATAGCATGAAATAGTTATCATTTATCAGTCCGTTTTCACAATGATGACTTGAATTTTTGTTTTATCTTTTGAATTTGTCTTCAACTTAGCTATTCTTCCAGACAAGAAAGTGAAACCGTGTGGCCAGTGACAAAAGCGCTAACAACTTTTGATAACTCAGGTCAATCACCACCGTCAGTTAAAGATTTACCTGCTTTGTTTATTTTTGTATACTGTGAAAATGAAACTGATGGAATGATTAAGAAGCAGTGTACATTATTAACACAAAAAATATTACTAACATGCACAAATACACTCAAATGGTTGTTTTTTTTTCCCTCTAAAAACCTCGCAATCGACACGGGGCAAATCTGCATTCGACTGGTTGATCAACTAGTAGATTGGGCACTCCTAGTTCATAGCAACTCTCAAATCTTACTCACTTCTTAGTATTGTGGCAGAGCAGGCTATTATATACTTTGTACATTTGCTATCTATTAGCTATCTACCTTGCTGGCTATCTATTTGCTATCTATTAGCTATCTGGCTAGCTAGCTGGCTATTTATTAGCTATAAGACTATCTAGCTAGTTAGCTAACTGTCTATCTGGCTAGTAGCCATCTGTTAGCTAGCTAGCTAGCTAGCTAGAATTCTATCTATTTGAGTTACTTTTGAGTTCACTCAACCCAAGAAAAAAAAGTTAGAGTTGAAATCTTATAATGTAAAACGTTTGTGGTAGTAAGTTGTGGAAAAAGGAAAAGGAAAGTTAAAACCAGGATTGAATGAATACCAGCCTATCTGTGGTGTGGTGCCCAAAGTCAAAATGTGTAATTGTTGAATGTATTACCCCGTTTAAAAAAAGGCTTGTTTCAAGACCGTTTGTTTTTTTAATCAAAGCAAACAATTTGAAATGAGTACCGGTCATAAAGTGCTGGATCTCATTAGACCTAGAGCAAGTAACTTTATGCTGAGGCTGATGATTATGCAGTCCAATTATTTTAGTATTTTCCTTGCAGGACTGGAAAGTGTCCTTGAGAGTTTTGAAAGGCGCTTAGAAATGAAATGTATTATTATGACTATTATTCTGGTGTTTGTTTTGTTTACATGATCGTTAGGGGTGTTCATTGTTTGGTCTGCCATTTTGTTTCACGTCTCAAGTACTAATAGCTATCTATTCGATAGCGAATAGATAATAGCTAGCGAATAGATAGGTATATTTGGTGTATTGTGTATTTTTTTTCAACCTCTATTGCCTGAGACCGTTGCTATCTATTCGCTACCTAATAATTATCTATTCGCTAGCTAATAGCTATCTATTCGCTAGCAATTAGCTATATATTCGCTAGCTAGCTTGCTTGCTAGCTATTTAAGTTACTCTGGGGTTGAGTGAACGCTGGCGCGTGTGGCTACTGCTGCTCACCCGCAGAAAAATACTTATCCTGTGACTGTAAAGTGACCTTGAGAGTTTTGAAAGGTGCTTAGAAATGAAATGTATTATTATTTATTATTATTAGCGTCTGTGACGTCGGCTTCCATAACACTGCTATGACATAAGTTAAAGGGCATGCCGGGTACCTCAATACTCGACTCTAAAAAAAGGCCAAGGCGATTGCACCAGTCCTCTCCTGTAAGTCCATCCTATTTTTTTTTTACGAAGGGGGATTCTAAAATAAAATCAGCTGTCACTGCATGCCTGGGCCTCACTGCTGAGGAACACGCTGCTGGAGCTGGACTCCAAGCTTTGTTGCAGGTTTCTATCCCGGACTTCTTGTTCTTTTAAGTATTCCTTTCTGGAGTTGCCAGGCCTTTTTTCTTTTAAGGGGGATTCTATTGACATCATTTGTTTCGTGTGTTCTAGGCAGAAGGTAAGCAGTGAATAGTGAATTAAGGGCATTCAAAGGGCGAGTCTCAGTCAACAAATGTTTATACGTTCAAGCAGCAATAACACAAAGAAAGAGAAAATAATGGAAATGAGAGGCAGTATTTGTGCTTTTAATGAATTATTTTAATGGATGAGGCCTGAGGAGCAGAGATTGTGAAATGACTTTTCTGTGCTGTAAGCTTCAAAATGATCATAATGTGGTATTTCAATGAATCCGCAAGGAAACAATTTCTGTTTTCTCTCGGCGACCCTCGCTTGCGACATGCTCATTGGGAGTATTCTGGGAGTGTGGCGAATGAAAAACAAAGTACTTAGCCGAGCACAAGGAAGGGCTGCAGGGCAATCCGGTCCACATGTAAAGAACTTACTCTGATAGATTTGACAACTCAATTATTGCGCCTGTTTTGCTTTCATCTGTGAGGAGAAAATCATCCTCTGTGGCTGACATTTCAATTAGTCCTGCTCAATTAGGGCGCTCCTGTCAACCCCAGCCAATCAAAGACTTTGGTGCATAATACAAGATTGGGTCGCTTAAGGGTTTCGGTGTCAGAAGCGGGCCAAGAGGGACCTGTGACGTGGCCGACCGTGATTAAGCCAAGCAGTGTTCTCTGCCTTACCATGTAACCCTAAATCGTTGAAATGACTCGTTTGTCTCTGTCTCACTTCTGAGTCAAGGAGGCCAACTACTTACTTTCTGCATTTTATCCAGAGTTGGACATAAATGTACAAAGTTGTCGTGTAGCACGGGCAATAAAATCGGATTGGAATTAGCCTTTATTAGTCTTGCGGTGGAGAAATTTTTATTTCACAGTCAGAAAGTGATGAAAGTAAGAGGGAAGGAAAGGAGGAAGTAGGGAAACAAAATACAGGAGCTACTGTAAAGGCAGCCACTGTCGCGGCGCCATCTTGAAGTCAAAAGAACAAAAATAAAAGATGGAGGGATGGACGGACCACTCCTTTTAGAGTAATGTCCTCCGACGTATATTGTCAAAACAACAACAAAAAATTAAATAACAAATAATGTGACACAACACAAAAGACATAGACAGTCATTCTGCACCCTAGATGAAGCAGTGGATCAGGGACGTCATGGTTAAATGTTGAAAGCAAACACAAAGCTGTAGCATCCATTGACGAAAAAAGATTGACTCACATCTCCTGTCACACGTAAATCCGCTTCAATTCCAAGCAACGACATTTCCTCATACGCATTGGCCCGCTGCGCTGAGGCTCTTTTTTCTCATTCCGGGTGCAAAAAAGTACAATAATCCCAGAGCTGTCCAGTGATGACAGTGAAATGGCACTGACATTCCTTCCAAATCAAAAACAGTGCTGGCATATTCGTATTGCCGATAAGGCGCAACCG
Source organism: Hippocampus bargibanti (assembly GCF_051943395.1). Lineage (NCBI taxonomy): Eukaryota > Metazoa > Chordata > Actinopteri > Syngnathiformes > Syngnathidae > Hippocampus > Hippocampus bargibanti. Next base: position 5,011,420 of record NC_142734.1, on the reverse strand, counting down.
CTCAGCAGTCGGGCGCCATTTTGGATTTCTTGAAAATGAAAGTGATGAAAACAGTGACGTGCGGTGAGGTTCATGGCTGGTGAGGCACTGACGTCATCACAGTCAGATTTACAAACATATGAACTCTACAGAGTAGCTTATTCACCATTTGATTGGCAACAGTTAACGTGTTTTGTTTAAAATGTCATGTCAGCATTCTTTATATAAACTGTAGCATAGAAAAAAGAATGAAAAAAACATCATTATCGTGTTACCTTTACTTATAAATGAAGTCCATGCGCTGCTTCTTCTGAAGAAAGGCATCTATACCTTCTTTGTAGAAGCCTTCCTTATCTTTCTTCAGTTTTAAAAGTCTCTCTATTTCTTTCAATTTAGATATGTAATCCTCCATTCTGAAAATAAGGCCAAGCAACACGAAAAAATGACTGGATGGTTGCACTTAACTTGCTAACTGTTTACTGTAGCTTGCTCTCACTAAGTCTATTATTCTGCAGCCAAGGAGGCGCAAGAAGAATCTCTGTAATAACCAGCGCCCCTTGTCATGAGGCAGGAGAACTGTGTGCCTCACCCATGTACACAGATTTGATAAAAATAAAATAAAATAAACTGTAGTACAGTGTTTATAATGTAAAGTGACTCTACATCATATACACCAGCTAAACTGTAGAAATTTAGTACATATACTAAAAGTGTTTGAACACTTTAATAGCGATATGCAGAGGGACAGCAATACGGTCTCACTGCAGAGCAAGCCAGCACAGTTCGCATAGTCATTGCGCGATCCGTGGTGAGGCTCAGCCGGCTGCTGCTTCACCACTCGTCTCGACCTAGTATTTGAACGGTAAATGTGAAAATTCAGCGATTTTGAAAAAAAAATCCAAAAATGGTGAAGTTAAATGGAAAAGAAATTTAAAGTACAAATCACAAAATAAATATAACTGTTTAATTTATTTTTTTCATTCGATCTTTCCATGATGGCAGGTAAGGCACGGCCTCACCTGACTGCACGTCACTGGATGAAAAAGATAACACATGAGCAGATGTAAATAAGGCAACTTCAAACAATTCCGATGCAGATATTACTGGCACCAAGAGCACATAAATTAGTGATCACTCATAATAATTGGTATAGCACGAAAGTCCTTTGATGTCACCTTCACAGCGAGGGCGATAAATACTCCTCCCTACCTTTCCTAAATCTTTCTCGGTGCCGAACACGATGCTGCAGTAACAGGCGGTATATAAAAAGGCCTCGTTTATTTTCTTAGCCTGAGCCTGGCTTGCTCACCTTTGAGCTATGGCAACTTTGCAGACGACATACCCTTGAAAGGGGCTGTTGTCACTGCCGTCATGCATCAAAAAGTGAGACTCCGGCACTCTGATGGTTTCAGACAATGACGTGAACATTCATCTCTGGTGACAAATGAAAGCGCTCTAATATGCTTGCTTATGATTCTGTCATCATGCCCGTGTGAGGCTTCAAGAGAGCCTCAGGTGTAGGTTGTCCGACTTATATTTATCAGATGGACTCAGTCAAAACCTGTTTATTTTCAGATCCCACTGGCTGCCTATTACTCACCATACGCTAACGTGCCACGCATAACAGAAAGCTGAAACTGGTGTCATGAGGACAGCGTGTTTTTATCATGTGGTGTTGAACCATCGTCATTAATACCACTCAAAGTCACACTCTAAATACGATGAGCAACCTGTTCCCTGTCGGGAGTTATTTCTATGTTGGTCCACAAAGACCGTAGAAAACAATTGTGTTTATACAATAATATAATATAATATAATATAATATAATATAATATAATATAATATAATATAATATAATATAATATAATATACAACGCAGGCTATCACAAAGCTCTTTCCCAACAAGGTGGAGCTGGGGGGGGGGCTTGAGATTTTTCATTGGCCTTGTTACACCGTGAATTAAAGGACAACCGACGCCTCTCGACAAGTTGTGTCCATAATTTGTAAAATCACTTAAAATGACTTCTACTTAGCGCATTTTACAAAGATTCCACTGCATATCGCTATATTTTACGTTTTAAGACTCGCGCTGAATATTCAGGAAGTCTTGTTTTCGAGTTGATGACGATTCCTGACGTGACGTCACGTCAGGAACGCCCCTGACTGAGAAAGCGACACACAATGCATTTTGGGTACTTTGTTTGGTCTGAAAACATCATGTTGAAGGCGAAATTAGAAGGAAAACACATAAATAACGCAATGGTGAATCGTTGTGTGTTGCACCAAGACTACTATTTGATACTAGTTTACACAAATTCCAATTTCCAACGGAGCTTGTGCGCCATTTTGTGCATTTTCTGGCAGCTACATTGGAGTCCATATGCCTCAAAATGATACGGATGGTCTTCTTTAATCGATTGCAAACATTTATGCTTTCCTCTTCAGAACTACAGTAACGTCTCGTGATATCGATATTCAAGAGAGTCCGAAAAAATATCGATATAACCGGGACTATCGATATATCCGACCCTGTTTGCATGTAATTTTCTCAGTGCGTGCACAGAAATAGTATCGATATAACCGGGACTATCGATATATCCGATATCGATATAACGAGACTTTACTGTATTTGAATCATATCTTCTCCGAATCTGAAGCCATTGTTTTTATTCTAGAGCAAGGCAAGACATCCGGGCGTGATGTCACGATAAAGGGGGCAGGACCTTCTAAAACTCACCACTTCCGAGGTCATTTTTAAGTACTTTTGGGACACTTTAAGTCATTTTTATTGGTGTTTTGCACTGCGTGTTTTGGGTATTTTAGATGCTATAAAATGTTTTTCTGATGTCAGTTGGGAAACAAAAAAATTGTGTCGGTTGTCCATTAAGCAACACAATCGAACAACACATTTTAAGCAACACAGAAAAACATTTATTTTCTGCAAACTTCCTTTTGAGATCCGTAGGTGAATGAAGCTGAGCAGGAAAAAAAAAATCATGTGTGGGAGTGTATCTGATCTGGTGTGACCTTTACATCGTGGTGTGTATTCTACTAGTGCATTCCCTTTGACAAACATGTACTCCTAACGCAGGGGTGTCAAAGTATTTTTTTTTTTTTTTTGCCACGGGCCACATTCTAGTTATGGTTTCCTCTCGAGGGTCGTTATGAATTCGGGGAATCCATTAGAATGTTTAATCCCCTTCATATATTACATCAAGAGCGCACAACAAATTAATGACTAATCCTTACAAATCTGAAGTCAAGAATAATGACTGCTATTTTGGATTACATTGAAAAATATAACATTTTAGTAGAATTATAGCAAGCATCATGGAATTTCACAAGTTTGATTTGCTTTTGCGGGCCGAAAAAAATAATGTGGCCGGCTGGATTTTGCCCCCGGGCCTTGACTTTGACACAAGTGTCCTAACGGATGGGCTGATTGCGCTCTGCAGAAAGCAACCTCTGAGTCTTGGTGTCTGTTTCACCCATACTATAATTCATCCATACTATAATTCACTGTTCTCCCCATTCAAATTCATATTTAATTAATGATCAAGGGATCAAGAAAGGAAGGAAGGAAGAGGCGATTGAGTGTGATTTAATGATGAATCCTGACATCAAACCCGTATTTGTTATATTCAGAGCAGACTGCACGTACAGTTCGTACATGGCTCTTTGCAATTCTGCTGTAATTAAAATCTTTAAAAAGAAAGCAAATATTGTAGCTTCGACGGCATCGTTATAACGCTGCAATCGGTAAGTCTCCATGAAAACTTCTAATGACTTTCCCCATGAGTGCGCATACAGTGCATGCGTAGCTCTACTCTGTATAAGCATCTCATGACAAGAGAACAAGGTGTAGGATTTCAGCATGTCCAAAGGTCTCAGCCTGTGCCGATAATGAGAGAAAATCATTTTCATGTACGTTTTTCTTTCATCCCACCACATTGTTGCCGCCAGAGACTGAACGCGTAAAGTGCTACAAGGTCCAGCGTGGGTGTGCACGGAGACACGTTGCAGCATTCTCTGTTGCTTAATGATGCTTTGTAGCGCAGAAAAGTCAAATGTAGAATCAATGCTCTTCACTAATTGGCAGTCCATGGGGTTGAACTGGACAAAATGAGGAATCATGAAGTACAGTGAGACCTGAACTTACGAAAAGTGTGTATCTAAAAAAAAAAATTCCCATAGGAAACCATTAAAATGGGAATAATCCATTCCCGGGTTGCCATAAAATATACTTTTCAACTAAATAAGCCTTAAAACTACACACAACATACCTTATTCTATGTATAATAAATGTGCTATTCTATTGTAATGAAAGAAATACACTGCATTGTATCATAAAATCACTTTATTTACATTTGTGATGGTCATTTATGGCTTGATGGAATGGCGTTGGAGGTCAAAGGTCAAAGGGAATTGCTGTTTGGGAAGAGAGGCGCCTTACATGACGACTGTAATTAAAGAAATAAACTGTGCTGTAAAATAAAGTTTTATTTACCTTTTTGATGGTCGTTGATGGCTTATGGAAGGAGAGTGACCTTCCATAAGGACTGTTGGTAACTTAACCTCTGGTGCTGTTCGGTCGTGTGCTTCTGCCGAAGATCACTCCGCCAGCCGTGCTAGGTGTGTATTATGAAAATAGTGCTTATTATAAGGTTTAATTTTCATAAATTTGACATTTGTAAGACAAAAAGTTTGTAAGTTGAGGTCTCACTGTAGTATTTGATTATTGATTGATTTGATACACATCTGTGTATAAATATCCGGCGACAATGAGAAGAAAGAATGTTGAATAACGTCAATGTTGTCTTTGGTTAGAGCGCAACAATGCTAACATTTATTCACATCTGAGAAAGAAAATGTTCAAACAGCTTCTTACCTCTAGTCATGAACTCTCTTTGCGGTAACCCAAATTTACCTGTATAGTGGCTCTTTGCAATTTTACACACGCCTGTGTGGAACACACTAACCGTTGCCTATACACAGCCTCAAGACACTTTGACTCATTCACTGCCAGACATGTGCAAAAATATGTCCACTCCAGTGCCAGGGTTTTTGTCATTGCCACTTGAATTCTAAGACACACAGAATATTGAGTTTTAGGGCTACATAAATATTCAGTACAACATTACAAACCTCTCTCTTCTCTTCTTTCAAAGTACCCAAAATGCATTGTGTGTCGCTTTCTCGGTCAGGGGCGTTCCAGACGTGACGTGATATCAGGCATCGTCATCAACTCGAAAACAAGACTTCCTGAATATTCAGCGCGAGTCTTAAAACGTAAAATATAGCTATATGCCGTGGAATTGTTGTAAAATCCGCTCAGTATAAGTCATTTGAAGTAAATGTATAAATTATGGACACAACTTGTAGAGCGGTGTTGGTCGGGCGGTTGGTATGGAAAGATTTTTTTCCGCCATCCTAACTGTCCGTTGAAGTCGGATTTTGATGATATTACTGCAGTTTGTACTACCGGACACAAATTCCTTGTGTATCTTACATACTTGCCCGATGAATGTGATTCTAATATCTTGATCTCTCTTTCTCTCTCTCTTCCGACAAATTGGCATTTTCGTGTTTATTACGTTTTTTAAAGTCGTGATAAGTGCCTTGCACGCTGGGTCCGAAAGGACAGTAATTAGTGCTATATGTCATGCATATTAGCATATTTGACAATCAAGCTAACTTTTACTTTATGCTTGTGTGTGCATGTAGCTGCTGAGGACCAGCCCATCCACGGGAGTCGGGCTCCGGACGCTGATGACCGTGAAACCGCCGAGTCTGTGTCACTAAAAGAGCGCCTAGCGATGTATCAGGCTGCAGTGTCCAACAAAGAAAGTACCTGCTCCTCATCTGCAGCGGTAAGACCACACAACAACAACAATAATAGTAATAATAATAATAATAATAATAATAATATTAATAATAATAATAATAATAATAATAATAATAATAATAATAATAATAATAATAATAATAATGCAATAATAATAATAATAATAATAATAATAATAATAATAATAATAATAATAATAATGATACTACTACTACTACTACTACTACTACTACTACTACTACTACTAATAATAATAATAATAATAATAATAATAATAATAATAAATTTAATTTCTAAAAACTATCAAGGACACTTTACAATCATGGGATTTTTTTGTGTGCGGGTGAGCAGGGGCAGCGTTCACTCTACCTGGAAGTAACACAGCAGCAAAGTTATGAAAAGGAGAGCAAAGGAAAGAAAGGAAACAAAAACAAAACTAAACAAATAATATGACAACATAAAGACAAAGTCATTCATTCTTCAGCACTTGTTGTACCCTCTTTGTGACATGAAGCAGTTCTAGATGAAAGAGGAGAGGATCAAAGCATCCTTTTCAGCAGTGGATCAGTGTCATCATGGTAGAATGTGCACGTCTACTACAAGCTAAATGTTGAAAGAAAACACAAAGCTGTAGCATCCATTGACGAAAAGAGATTGTCTCACATCTCCTGTGCCATATAAATCCGCTTCAATTCCAAGCCGCGACAGTTCCACATACGCATTGGCGCTCTGCGCTGACGCGTACCGCAGTACTTGCGGTATTTGCGATGACAGACATTGATTACATCCTACATTTTGTTTGGTATACCCAATAATCATGTTCAAGTGAGTGTGAAAGTATCTGTAGTTATTTAATAAGCTGTTTTTCTAATGTATTGTGGTTAAATTAAATTGTTGTTTGATTAAACGAGTTTGTATACAGTAAGTACACCAGTGAGATTTAACAGTACATGTATTGAAATTATGATAGACTACCTACAGAAAAAGGTGTGACCACAAATCTTAGGAATCTCCTTGAATTTTGCATACATCTACAAAAATGCCAGTGAAGTTAGAAGGTCGGGTTAAATGTAAATGATTACAATACAACTATTTGCACATCCACATCAACCGAAATATTTAATCAAATACACGACAGATGTTGGTGGTCATTTAAGTTCAAAATGACAAATTTTTCATTGAACATGTCTATTACAGTACTTTCTACAAACAGAATTGTTACAAAGCATTCACCGTGTTCTTCTAGCAATTGCTTGGTGAAAGGTCTTCATGGGGAGCCTATTCAGAGCTCAATCTTTATCTCCATTCATTTTCAGACATGATGTGCTGTTAGCACCTTTCTCGTACATTTCAAATTGCAGGAACGTATTTTGCAAAGTTCCATCCAACCATCCTTTTTCAGTGCAGAGTCCCAAAATTGTGCCACGTTGTCTCTCCCCGCGTCACATAATAGTAGTATAGAAGCACGGCAAGCACAGCTTCGAGTAGAATGTACTGAATCATTTTCGTGCACTTCATGGCTATAATAGCCAATGTTGAGGCACCCTGACCTCCTTCACCTCACTTAATGCTCAGTGTCAGGCCCCTAGTGGCAGCAGTGACAGCTGAGAGCCAGGTCTTAGCTGCCAGACAAAATCTGCATGAGCTTTTCTTCCACCCCCCCTTCCTCCATCTCTACCTTAGGCAGCTGTCGCTAGCATATCCATGTGACAAGGTGCCTCGGGAACTGCATTGTGCTCTGTCTATCATACAACCAAATACAACAGGATTGGGCAATCTGGGATGCATTGCAATGCACTTTGTGCTTGCCAACAAGCAGTATTAAGCATGTAAATGTACGTAGCCACGTAACGAACAAAAGATGTTTCATAACACAATGCTTTCCTCAACTATCTCCACTACTCCAGTATCTACATTGGGCACTCGACGAGTACGGTTCCTTCAATGCACTGTACTTCAACTTGACATTACGCCGCCTCCGTTCTTTTTGCACTGAGCCAAGACAAACGACACGGGAAAAATATAATCACAGTTTAGTATTTTGGAGCTTCAGTTGGAAAGCATGCAGGTAAAACTCGCACATAAGTGTAGTGACAGAAAAAGACTGGAGCGCCTGGTCAAGAGGGCCAGGTCTGTCCTGTACTGCTCCCTGGACTCTCTGGAGGAGGTGGGTAACAGACAAACGCTAGATAAACTAAAAGCTATAAAGGACAAAGACTGTTACACCAGCGCTGCAAGAAGGAGAGATACCGCCGCTCGTTCCTACTGACTGCTGTCAGGCTTCTTAACTCGTTCACTGCCATTCACGAATTTATTCGGGAATTGAAACTGTGACGTAGAGCGCCGTTCCCAAATTTGTTTGGGTTTTGTTTTTTCATGCTTGGGGCCGGTAAAGCGCTGGCCATGGCCTCTGGCAATGTTGTTTTCTTTTCCACAAAGGGGCAGCACTTCCCTTTTTTCCAAGCGGTTGCTAAAGCGCTATATAAACCATATGTACAGTATGTATTGCATTGTACTTTGTATTTTGGACAACCACCCCCATTTCAAGCTCATATAACTTCAGACTCATATAATTTTGGAATTAACTGTTTTTTTTCTGATGAAACAAGAGAGCCTCAGGTTTCTAACACGGTATTGAATGTTTATGTAGTCCAAAAACTCAATATTCTGTGGGTTCTGGAATTCAAGAGACAGTGACAAAAACCCTGGCACTGGAGTGGACACATTTTTGCATGTCTGGCAGTGGATTGAGTTAATAAACACACGTGAAACAAAAACTGGACTCACACATTGTAAACAGCACAACCACCTTATGTCGGGTCAATACAGTTACTATCTATCAAATATGCTTTTTTTATACTTTGATATATTTTTATATTTTACACTATGTACAGTTCTTTTATGAATCTTTTTTGTGCAGTTGCAAATTTCAGTCTCCTGACATTTTCTTTTGTGCATAGAATACTTGGTTTTATCTTTGGACCCCCATCCCCACCCCTTTCAATTTTGCTGCTGTAGATTGCAAATGTCCCCATTGTGGGACTATTAAAGTGATTCTGTAGTATATTGAGTCCAGTGTACTGAGGTAATTGCAATGATTTAATCACATTCATCCACGCTAAGAGCTACGCGGGCAGTCGGATTGCAACAATTGGCTATCTGTTCCTCAAAAGAAGGCCTTGTTCTATTTACACCTGTCGATCCACTTCAACGTGTACTTTTGAACAACAGCGACAAGTGTGAAAAGATGGACGGATCTTTATTTTTTCTAAATAGTTTTTATCATATATTTACATTGTGCTCCAAATGGTCATCATTAGACATGGATACATTTCCAGCTAAGATAATGACTGTAGAAATACAAGCAACTATCAAAACTTGTCAAATTTGCCTCTGTGTAATGTATATTACTTTTTCAGGTCTATGATAGATAATAGAGTGACACGTCGGTTTACGAACCCCTTGGCTTACGAAGTTTTTGGCTTACGAACGTTGAATTTATGAACATTTTACCTTGGCATACGAACTTTTTTGTACACGGAACTGCCTCAGTGAGTGATGTGTTTTTTGCGAACGTTCTTCTAACAACAAAATGGCAGCCGGCTGTTTTTGTCCTCTATTCCCCGCTCCCAGTCTTCGGTTAAAGCCATGTGATTGGTCAAGAACGCAGCAGTGAACATTAAAGAGACAGGCAGATGACAGTGAGAGAGTTTCAACTTTGATAGTTCGTAGGCAAAGTGTAGACCGCAAGGTTAAAATTTCCCATCAATCAGGCTCCACAAACAACCCGCACAAGCCATTTGTACACTTGGTGCAAAACGCTATCAACCCAGCTAAACAGAACACAATTGATGAGGAAAAAGGTACAATTATCGCAGAGAAAGCACCTCCAAGGGATCATTCCTCAAGATGGTTAAAGAAGAAGGTTACGTTCCTCATCAAGTGCTTAATGCTGATGAAACCGGCCACTCCATTCCATCAAGCCATCAACGACCATCACAAAGGTAAATAAAATGACTTTATTATACAGTACAGCTTATATTTCTTTAATTATAATACCATAGCACATTTATTATAGATAAAATAAAGTATATTCTGTGTAGGTTTAAGACTTAGAAAATTAGAAAGTAGAAAATTATGTTTTATGGGGACCTGTGAACGGATTATTCTCATTTTAATGGTTTACCATGGGAAATTATTTTTTGGGATACACACTTTTCGCCTTACGCACTCTGTCTGGGAACCAATTAGGTAAGCCAAGGTATCACTGTAGTGTTATTTTTTATTGATTGATTTTTGCTGTCACTTTCAAATTGCATTGCGATCTCTATGCATAAATCAGCAACACTCATCCATCCATGCAGATACAACAAAAGCCTCAGCTTTACATTTTGTTATTTCACCAGAGCTCCATCCACTGAATGTTTTATTTGGAAAGTACTACTCATCCAGTTTGTTGTGTCTATTTTGCAAATGAATCAGGCTTTTGTGTTCTGAGTCTTCAACAAACAGTCTTTCAAAGCCTGCTACAAATCACTAATCAGTTTGATGTTGAAATGTGAATAAGCACCTGTCCTTCTCTGTTGCCGCATGGCCGAGCTTTTTGGAAGGTTTAATATGGTAAAAATAAATAGCTGTTGGAATAGCTGCAAAGACAATGCTTAATTCACGCAGCTGCCCAACTGGAATTTTAGATTCCTTTCATACATTCCCTTTTTGTTGTATTTGGATTGTATTCTGCCTCTGTGTCCTTTCAACACCCACAGTGCATATGTTGGAGCTCTCCAAAGGAACCACTTTGTCTCCAATGTTACGGTTTAAATCAACATCAACCTTGCTGATTGATGCATGTAAAGTCATTTTCATAACGTTATCATCGAGTGATTGTGCTCACTTTATCGTTGCTTGTGAAAATCATTCCACAATGAGACTGTGAGCCTGTAAGTATTTAGTATTCTGCAGCGATTGCTTCATCACTATGGTCCTCACAGCTCTTCGGCCGCACATATCCAAAAAGTATTTGATAAAGTGTTATTATGTACTACCAACCGCAATTCCATTTAAAGGACAACTGACACCATTGTTTTGTTTCCCAACTGACATCAGAAAAACGTTTGATAGCATCTAAAATACCCAAAATACGCAGGATATTTTAGTCAAATGAAAAACAACAATGAAAATGACTTAAAGTGTCCCAAAACTACTTCAAAATGACCTCAGAAAGTTTCAGTTTCAGAAGGTCCCGCCCACTTGTTCGTGACGTCACGCCAGGACGTCTTGCCGTGCTCTAGAATCAAAACAATGGCTTCAGATTCAAAGAAGATGCTTTCATGTTACTCATCCAGTTATGAATATGATTCAAATAGTTCTGAAGAGGAAAGCATAAATGTTTGCAATCGAATATATCATTTATTCCGTGCCATTTTGAGGCGTATGCACTGCAATGTAGCGTCCTAGAAAATGCACAAGATGGCGCCCAAGCTCAGTTGGAAATGGGCTGATTTGTCTGCTGGGAATTTGTGTCAGCTAGTATCAAATAGTAGTCTTGGTGCAATCCACAATGATTCCCCATCGCGTTATTCATGTATTTTCATTCTAATTTCGCCATCAACACGGATCAACACAAAGTATTCAGACCAAACAAAGTACCCAAAATGCATTGTGTGTCGCTTTTTCGGTCAGTGACGATACCTACCGTGACGTCACGGTCGGTATCGTCACCAACTCAAAAACAAGACTTCCTGAATATTCAGTGCGAGTCTTCAAATATAGCTATATGCACTGGAATCTTTGTAAAATATGCTCAGTAGAAGTCATTTGAAGTGATTTTACAAATTATGGACACAACTTGTCCGGTGGCGTCGGTTGTCCTGAGGTTCAATTGCACTTTATTGTAAAAGAAACAGTAAAAAGAAATAAAAAAAAAAAAAGCATGGTCGCCATGGTCAAACGCACATCCCCTCACCCTAACAGCATTTTTGCTCCACATCCAACTGGAATTTGGCTCTGTAAATTGTGTAACATTTCATTCCTCTCTTCATTCCATTGATGTATTTTGTTTTCGCAGGTGATGGAGGAGTCTGAACCCTGCTCACTGCCTGGCGGCCTGGCCAGTGTGAAGAAACAGTTTGAAAACCAGGAGTTTGCCTCATCATCTTCCCAGTCCAGCAGCAGCCAATTCCATTTTCAGCAAAGATCTGTGCAGGTGAGAATGACAACACACCCGCGTTGTGTCATTGCCGTTGTTGCTAAACTCAAGAGAATGTTGTGGAATCTTGATTTTTCTCTATATTCAGCGTGACTTGCTAAACAAGATATACTGCTAAACGGTTGTGGTTTAACAATCCGCAAAAAATTAAAGGACAACCGACGTCACTTTTTTGTTTTTTAACTGACATCAGAAAAACGTTTGATAGCATCTAAAATACCCAAAACACGCAGTATGATATTTTTAGTAAAATGCAAAACACCAATAAAAATGACTTAAAGTGTCCAAAATCGGCAAAAAAATTGAGCTGCGAATTGGGCATTTTCAGAAAGTCCCGCCCCCAGTTCGTGACGTCACACCAAGACGTCTTGCATTGCTAGTGAATCAAAACAATGGCTTCAGATTTGGAGAATATGCTTTCTTGTTACACATCCAGTTATGAATATGATTCAAATAGTTCTGAAGAGGAAAGAATACACGTTTGCAATCGATTAAAGAATTTATTCCGTGCCATTATGAGGCAACATTGAGGCAACATTGAGGCAACATTGTCTCACCGAAAAAGAGGCACAAAATGGCGACCTCCTGTGGCCACCTCCGTTTCCACAGGCTGACAAATTCCTTATATGGAGCTTGGACACCGTCTGCTAGCGGCTTTTGGGTGCAACACAAGGTTTTCAGCCCAAACAATACAGACAAATACATTGACGTTATGGAAAGACGCTACAATGCGTCTTTTTTACGGTCAGGAGGCGGTCCTTTTCTGACGTCACGTGAGGACTCGTCACCAACTCAAAAACAAGACTTCCTGAATGTTCAGCGCGAGTCTTAAAACGTAAAATATAGCTATGTGCGGTGGAATCTTTGTAAAATACGCTCAGTAGAAGTCATTTGAAGCCATTTTACAAATTATGGACACAACTTGTCCGGAGACGTCGGTTGTCCTCTAAAGGTACATTGATTGATGAATGTTCGATACAATGTAGGATCAAAATGAAAAACCTAATGTAGCCTGCTATGGGTTGTTTGTATATTGTAACAAAGTGGTGCATCGTAGGTATAAAATACCTTTTCAAAAAGTAACAAATTCCTCCCCAAAACATTGAAGTTATAGAAAAGAATTATAAAGGACTCTGTCCTTTTTGAGCCTGCATTTAAACCCCCCGTAACAGAAAGCGTTATGAGTCAAATATTTAATTTTATTTAATTGTAGTTTTTTTTACTCTTCTCTTTTCTTTCTTTGTTTTCATTTTATTGTATTATGAAAATGGTTACGCAGTTGTATTATTGAGTACATTACTAGTCCTTACATGTTTTGTATTACTCACCTAGTTTTGGTTATTTTAAGATGGAACTACTCCCGAGTATTAATGGATGTAGAAGTGAGTTGTATGCTCTTTTCGTTTCATTGACTCTATGGATCATAATAAACATTAAATTGGAAAAAAGAATGATAAAAGTAAGTAAACTTTTCAACAAATGCAAAATTAACAGTTCTCGCATGTAACCCTGTGACTTTGGCTAGAGATTAACTCATTAACTGCCAGACTGGCAAAAATGTGTCCACTCCAGTGCCAGGGTTTTGGTCATTTTCACTCAAATTCCAGGACCCATAGAATATTGAGTTTTAGGACTACATTAACATTCAATGCAGCGTAACAAACCTTAGACTCTCTTCTTTCATCAGTAAAAAAAGAGTTAATTCTTAAGTCATATGGGTCTTGAGTTATCGAAGCTTGAAATGGGGACGGCTGTACAAAAGGCAAATTTTTCCCCCCTCGTGGAAGGGAAAAACATTGCCAGAGGTCTGATCAGCACTTTACCAGCGAAATGAAAGGCGCTTATAAACGAAATGGTTTATTATTATTATTATTATTATTATTATTATTATTATTATTATTATTATTATTATTATTATTAGCCAATGCAATATCTAACACAACACCCGGAACCAAAAAAACCAAATGCCCCATACCAAAACAGCGCAGTACAACCACATGTAATCTTATTTCATCGTCTTAATTATCATTTTATGTTTGAGCATCATTACATTTCATGTTTAGATGACCCGTATTGCATTCTGTTGTTTAATAATTGATTCGACCTGTTTTGATGTCAATACAGTAGCTTCTGACTGGCTGTTTAAGTAAGGTTAAGTAGGAAAGAAGGGCGTGTTCTTCAAATAGAGCCATCCATTCAAAACAATGAAGCCCTCAACTTACATATATTGCTGTTCCTGTACATTGATTGTATTGTAGTTCATTTTGTCCCTATAGTACATACCGATTAAAGATTAAAAACACACTGGCAAAGGCAGTCAGTTTTATGCGATTAAAATAACCTGTGCGCGAAACACCATGCCACTTGTTCTCCAGTGCACATTCGCTAGCATTTGCACTTGAGGCAATTTAATCAACAATGATAAACGCTTCTGACAGAAACCTCTCTAGCAGGAGCAGCATCTTCATATTCATGTCAACCCGGTGAACATTATCCAGTAAGACAAGAGGAAATATCCTTCTGTTGTTGACCCTGGTTAGCAAGATGGTTCCCCAGTTATCCTCTCAGTCTGAATGTTCCCTGGTCTTATCTACTTCCCACATTTCATCTAGCGCTCTATTAATCCGTCACCACTTTTGGAGTCTAGGCCCATTTACCAGATGTTTGTTTAAATGAGTCGAATTCGGAATATTGTAATGTGCACTTCAGCGGAACATGTGTGCATGCTCCACCACCGTCATCTACGCTGGGATTTATTACTTGTAACAGTGTTTGAAATAGCGTCTGCCCGGTGGCCTGGGGCGTACAACTTTTAAGTCGGCCGTACAACTTTCAAAACATCTCTGCCCAGGTGGCCGACAACTACTTCAAGAAAAAGTGTTTTTTTTTGTCAAATCAAACTTTTGTTTTATTCAACAAATCAAAAGCTACAAGCAAACCGCTACAAACCACGTGGACTCCTCTTTCTAAGCGGCTTTCAAAACTCTCAAGTACACTTTTCAGTCATGGTGTAGCCAAACGAACAACAAATTGCCAAACGAACATTTGTTTGGCAATTTGCATACTCGGCACCGGCAGCCAATCAGAAGCCTGTTTCGTGCTTCAGACTACACCATGACTGAAAAGTGTACTTGAGCGTTTTGAAAGCCGCTTAGAAAGAAAAGTCCACGTGGCATTGAGTAGACAATGCAATGCAAGCATTGAGCACCATGATGACAAATGACAACTGGAGCAAAATCTTCAGCAACGGATATTTACCATAAATTAAGCAAGGGAGCATTTGTGGTAGGTACTTCCTTAATTTAAAACAAATCCTTTCTACTTTGCAACAATATTTTTTGGGGCGATTAGTCATCTTATTGTGTTTCAAGTTGTGAAAAATGGGGCAGGCAACTTTATGGCCGGGCAGGCAACTTTTCAGAGTTGTCTGCCTGGGTGTCCGCTAACTTTTTGCCATGAGTTTCAGACACTGCTTGCAACTTTACCTTTCATTATTAATTAATTTAGGCTTTATGCCATTTGTAAGTACAGGTACTGAAAGTGGCATTTCCCCTAAAGAATAGAATATTAGAATAAAATAAAATACAATATTTTCTCTGCAGACGTGTATGTGGCACAATGTCATTTTCATTTGCCAATCAAAAAGGTCATCATCAACCTAGATCATTAATTCTTAACTCCGGTGCATACAGCAAATGCCAGGGCATGTTATTTCTGCTTCTGCTCCACCTCAGCAAAGCAAGGTCAAATCTGACCCTCCATTCACTCTCCCCATCTGTTCATTGAGTTGGAAAGCCGAGTGGAGGCACAGAGCGTAAAAGACCTTGCTGAATGCTAAATTTTACAGTGAGGTGTGTGCGAGAAATGTCTGCGTCTGTTGCATGGACTCGATGTCCTCACGCTTCAACAGAAAGCACTTTCCAGTCAGATTCCCTTCAGAGATGTTAGATCGAGGATCTATGCTATGTTTTAAAGCTTGTCGAACATTCAAAAAGATGTAATGCTGACATAAGTGGTTTCAGGAATGGAAGCTGCTACTTTCGTGTTAAATGAAAAGGAGACGTACCCAAATGCTCTCCCACTTGCTCCACATGCCTTTCATTTGAAAGTATTGGCAAATGCATTTTCTGTACAATTCATATAGAAAATCATTGAGTGTAATTCAAACTCTGCTGTGCAGCATAAAAATATATCTGCAGACCATGAGTGGCTCAGAATTACAAAAATTATTCTCTGGTTATTTCCACAATTATGTGGTGATATGACTGAGGCTTATCTGAGTGAATTTTATCAAAATGAAAACATGAGCATAATACAACACAGTACAGTTGTTATCGTGTAGATTAGAGTGGTGGAGAACTGTGTTTGCATCCCAAGAGAAAATAAAAGACTGATCTGTTAGTATGGCAAACTTTAATTCAACCTCACTGCAAGCTACAAGCATAAGAAATACGGTAAGTGTAAACAAGTGTTACACAGCTATCATATCACTGCAAAAATCGGATTGTATGCTACATGCCACATATCTGTTACTGGATGTCTCGAGTGTATCAAATCAAATAAAGTGTCCAATGAGAGCAAGAGTGATTCAATGTATTTTTTTTTATTGGAAGGAGGTGTCCTCTTCCTCCGAGGTGACCATGAGAAGCAGTGTCAGACAAGCCGGCACCTCCACAAGCATCTTTCAAAATCAACAAGAGGTAGTTATGCTGCATGTCCCGCCCATAATCTCCTGGACTTTCTCCTCCATGACATGTCCTCAACAATACAACCATACTAAGCACTTCAGATGGCACGTATCAAAAACGTGTGACCACTATAGCCCATCTTAATGATTGGCCTTCTTTTTTTCAGGTGATCCACGATGAGAGAGTACACCATAACAATCACGGAAATAACAATGAAACAGGTACATTCTTCATGTGTTTTCTATATTTTATGTATGTCTCATATCCTCTATTGTAACAATAACATCTACTAGCGAATGATTGTCTGTTCAATGCATAGCAAAAAAATAATAAATCAAAGAGGCAATGTACGGATGTTTAAATATTAGAAAGAAGAAACAGAATAATTGCAGCACATGGTCCTAGAAATGTAGAAGTACCATTTTTTTTCTCAATTAAATAACTAATTTAATTTTCTATTCCACTGTGATGGGCATAATGAGGTAGCCATCTTTTTGTGTCTAATTCAGTTAAGATTGCCGGAGGAGAGGACCTACCAAAGGTTTCCACGCAGTCTTTGAAGCAGCAATATGAAAAAAACATAGATGAAGCCACACCAGACAGTGAAATAAAGGTAATGATGGAGTCTATCAAAATAGCCAGTAGTTTGATGACATATAAGTAGAGAACGAGCCCACGTAAAATCGTACTGTACGTTGTGAATTCCAGCCCAATCAAGAGCAAACTGAAAAGATACTTGACATGTTAACGTCCTATTGTGAATAGATTGTCAAATTGTTGAGGTAGCTGACATTTGAATTGACAATGTCACCTTACTTTAACCGTTCCTTTTGCCATGCCCACTTATGAATTTCTTAGGTTGATGTGGATTTTCACCAGTTTCATTGGATGCCAGTAAGTCAGTTGTCCAAAGCTTCTACGAAGACGAGCTACCAAAGCTCCTCCTCTATAAAAACCACTGCCTCATCTGCAGTGTCCTCAGCAACACATGGATCAACAGAATATTTTCCTCCTCCTCCTCCTCCCACAAATCTCCTGCAGATAAGACAAGAAATTCCCGAGAGCAGTGCCCAGCCTGACAGGCAGGCACCCCAATATAAAGGCAATGGTAACAAGGAGCAATACTTTAAACAAAAGAGCATGGCTGAACTAAAACGCCTCTACAAACATATTCACCCAGAGGTTCGAAAGAACCTGGAAGAAGACTATCTAAGTCATTTTACCGAGTCAGACCAGACTCAAGAAATGGTTGGGGATGTCCAACAGACATGCTTTATGTTTGAAAATGAGGGCTCAAGTGGGAGTACAAGTCCTGATCGAGAATCTTTGGAGTGGGATGAAATCCTCAGGGGAGAAGTAGAATCTCGCCGTTGGATGTTTGAAAACAAGCCTTTGGACGCAATAAAGGACGACACCCCGGATGAGAATGATGTTCAAAATATCGCACAGCAGGAAATCATTGCTGGTAAGGATGTGAGATACACAGCGTGGATGTTTGAGACTCAGCCCATAGATGCTCTGGGGAGTGAAACACTAGATTCTTCGGAGCAAGTAAAAAAGGTAACTGATCTTGCAAGAGGTGATGTCCGCACTGCTACTTGGCTTTTTGAGACCCAGCCGCTGGACTATCTGAACAAGATCTATCAAGAAGATGAACAAGACTCTGTTAACACAAAAGACATCACCGGAGGAGATGTGAAAACTGCGAGATATCTCTTTGAGACACAGCACCTAGATTCACTCGGCAAAACAGAAACCATTGAGGAGAGCCATTTTTTGAGCCTGAAGTCTGAGCTGGAGGAGGTGAAAGGGGATGTGAAGACAACCACTCGCATGTTTGAGACTCTGCCCATGTGTGTCATTCGAGGGGATTCGGGTGAGATGCTGGAGATCACAACCATTCGCAGGGAAGAGACTGAGAAAGGTGACGTAAAAACATCACGCTGGATGTTTGAAACCCAACCCCTTGACACTATCAACAGAGACTTGGCTAATGCTAAGCTTATATGTGGTATTTCCATGGAGGACAATATTCAAGGTGGGGTCAACAAAGGTAGATGGCTTTTTGAGACAAAGACTTTGGATACCATCCAGGATGACGAATGGCAATCTGCTCGGAATAAAAAAGAAGAAATCATTGGAGCTGATGTAAAGAAACACTGCCTGGTTTTTGAGACTCAGCCTATGGATACTCTGAAAGATAATGCCAATGCTCGAGTTTTGCAATCTGAGGAGATTGTTGGAGGTGATGTGAAATCAGCAAAGCATCTGTTTGAGACAGTGCCAATGGAAAATCTCAAGGAACTAACCGATGTGGGCAAACTTCAAAAAATGGCAGCAAGTGAAGAAGAAAAAGGCGACGTGAGGCATCAAAAATGGGTTTTCGAGAGCCAACCTTTGGCGAATATAAGAGAAGAGAAGAAAGAAATGATGAGAACTGTGAACATTGAAGCTCTGGATAAAGGTGATGTGACAAACTGCAAGGAGAAGTTTGAACATATGGATTTAAGTAAATGTGAAGACAAACAGAAAATTCAAGTTGAGGGTGTTACCAGTGGGTCAGTGGAGTCCAACAGAGTTCTTTTCGAATCCACACCCATGTATGCGATGCAAGACAGCTCTGGCCATTACCATGAGGTGAAGACTGTAAGGCGAGAGGAGATTGTCAAGGGAGACGTGCATAGTTGTAGATGGATGTTTGAAACACGACCTATTGATGAGTTTGATGAAAGCCTCAAAAACTTTCAGATCATAAAAGGCATATCAAAACAGGAAATTGCATCAGGGGATGTTAAGACAGCGAAGTGGCTGTTTGAAACGCAGCAACTTGATGCCATCAAACATGTCGATAGCGAAGAAAAGGAGACAAAAGAAGAGACTGAAATTGAAAGAGGGGATGTTAAGACTTGCAGATGGCTGTTTGAAACACAACCAATGGATCACCTTTATGAGAAGGTTGCCCATAGCGAGGCAAATGTCCAGGAAGTGCAGAGAGGTGATGTCAAAACATGCACTTGGCTCTTTGAAACCCAGAGTCTCGACAACATACGTGACCATACAGAATCTGAGACCATTTTGAAAACCTGCACTGTAAAACAAGAAGACATCCAAGGAAAAGACGTGCGGCTGGCCCGCTTTCTTTTTGAGACTGAGAATCTTGAAAACCTAACTGGTGAGGACAATGGTTCCTTCAGAAGGGTCACAGAAATTGACATCCAGTCAGGTGACGTTTCTAGGATGAAGTACATTTTTGAGAATCGCTCATCAGATATAATGAGCTCGACCTCTGAGGAGACAATGCAGCTGTTAAAGATGCAGCAGGCTGAGGACATCCGGAAGGGCAATGTCGTCAACTGCACCTGGATGTTTGAGAACCACCCTATCGATACAATCCATGATGAATCCAAAGAGGACAGAGACATTCAAACAGTCACCGATGTTCAAGGTGGTGATGTTAACAAAGGCCGTTTCATATTTGAGACGTTCTCCCTGGATCAAATCAAGGACGAGTCCAGTGAGGCTGATATTTCAAAACTCACAAGTATATATAGACATGATTTGGAGAAGGGGGATGTCAAAAACTACACCATGATGTTCGAGACCCAACCTCTGTACGCTATCCGTGACAAAGAAGGCCAATACCATGAAGTCACTACGGTCACCAAAGAAGAGATCATGAGAGGAGATGTGGTAGGTGCTCGTTGGTTGTTTGAAACCAAACCGCTCGATTCGATTAGAGACTCAGAGGAGGTATATGTTATTAAAGCTGTTACTGAAGAGGGCATCAACAAAGGAGATGTTAGCTCTGCCAGGTGGAGGTTTGAAACACAACCATTAGATGAAATTACAGAGGAAATAAAAGTGATTTCCAAAACAGTTGAAGACATCCAGGGCGGTGATGTGAGGACAAACAAGCAGCGATTTGAGACAGATCAGATGTCTCAAAAATACATCCGAACGGTCAGTGTGAGTGAAATCCAAAAGGGGGATGTCAGATCGGCCACGTGGATGTTTGAAACCCACGCGATTGATGAAATTGGTGGTGAAGGAGCAGAGTATGATGGTATGGAGAAAGTGACAAAGGAGGAGGTGATGAAAGGGGATGTAAAACAGTCTGTGTGGCTCTTTGAGAAGCAGCCGCTCGACAGCATCAAAAAAACGGATGGCTCGGAGCTTGTGACTGAAAGGGAAGAAATCCCACAGGGTGACGTTAAGACAACTACGTGGCTCTTTGAAACAACGCCTTTCCATGAATTCAATGAGAAGAATGTAGAAAAAAGAGACATTGTGGGGAAAAGCGTTAAAGAGACACTTGAGGAACTTTACTCTCAGAAAATGGTTGACTCACAAGGCATTCTTATTGAGGCCGATGAAATTGGCGATGTCCGCATGGCAAAGTATAAACTGATGAACCAGGAGACCCCTGAAATCCAAAGAGAAGAGATTATCCGCGGGGACCTGAACAGCATAATGTTGAACCTCCTGAATCGCAGCGAGACCATCGAGAGGGGAATAACGATTGACAGTGAAGAGCGGGGGAATATCAACACCACTGTAGAGCAACTGTTCAGCCGGGAGAAAAGCAGCACTATTGAGAAAGAGGAAATCCTCCGTGGGGATGTTCAGGAAGCCATAAACAATTTGCTTAAGAATGAGAGTTCTTCCAAACGTGGCATTCTGATTCAAGAGGATGAAAAGGGAGACGTGAGGATGACCATATATTCATTGTTGAATAAAAAGGAGAGGACAAGTCTGGAGAAAGAAGACATCATCCAAGGGAACGTCAGCAAAACTCTTCACCGCCTCCTCTCCAACTCGGGGGCAGAAGACACTAAAAAGATAAGGGTCGGTGACATAGAAAGGGGTAATGTCAGCTTTTACACGACATGCATAGAGTCTGGTGCCATGGACTACTTGAAACAGCTTCAGTACGAAACAGGTGAAACCATGCAAGCAGAAGAAAAGGAGTGCATTATTGGTGGGGATATTGAGGAAACCAAACTCTTGCTGAGGAAGAATCAGCAGCAGATTGGCCGCACAGTAAAAAAAGATGATATAGTTCCTGGAGATGTATGCAGCATTGTTCAAGTCTTCATGACACAGCCCACCGTAACTTACAGAAACCTGGAGAAGCAGGACATTGTGAAAGGTGACCTGAGCGCAGCCTTCGATTCACTGAGTCAAGCCATCAATCAAAAAGTGGCGATAGAGAAAGAAGAGGTGGTGAAAGGAGACATACCCACGACTCTGAGATCTTTGGAGAAGGCTCAACATCAACTCAAAGAGACGGAAAAACAAGAAATAATCCCAGGAGACATTCAAGGTGCTCTTCAGTCACTCGAGAAGTCGGCTACTCCAAAGATTGAGGCCACCGTTGAAGATTTAGTGCCGGGCGATATCAAAGGAACCCTGAAGTCCCTGGAAGAGGCCAAACGTGCGGTCAGGGAAGTTGAAAGAGAGGAGATTGTCAAAGGAGACATCCACATTGCCATGCAACATTTAAATGAGGCTTCCAGTGAGAAAAAGACATATCAACATCAAGTGAGTGAACAAGGGGATGTAAAAGGAACCATTCAGCTCCTCCTTGAGCCAATCAGCCCAAGAAGGCAACGCCGGGGGAGCATGGAAGGACAGGAAACAACATTTGTGGAAAAAGAGGAAGTAGTGAAAGGGGATGTTCAAGGGGCCATAAAATGCCTCATGCAGAAAAAACAGTATTCAAAGCCAAAGCGCACGCATTCAAAAGCAAAGATTCCACAGAAAACGACACTAACTGTAAATCAAGTGGCACGTGAGCGCTTACTTGAAGAAAATCTGAAAAATATTACCCGTGGTTCAGGTACTGCTGTGAAGAACCTCTCTCAACACCCTGAGTCGCAAAAGGACAGTGACAGCAAGCAGGTGAAAACTCAGGTAATTACCAACGAGGCCTCTGTGACTTCATCCAAAACAGAAAATCCATCTGGGGCCTTTCAACAAAAGAACATAAAAGAAGAAAAGCCCAAAGTGCTGCCCCCACAGAAAACACAATACCCGAAGCCCATCGTGATAAAGACTAAACAAACATCTAATTATGAGCAAGCAAAATCTAAAACAGCTGACATGAATACAATTAAAGAGCTGCACAACTCACTGAAGACAAATGTTTCAAACAAGCAAATAGATCAAACAAAGACAGTTCAACAGGTACAGACAAGAGTCGTGCAAGAAAGTGTCTCTCGTAAACAAAATGTCACAATAACTGAACAAACAGTTAAAAAGCAAACAGAGAATCAGGCTTTTGCACAAAAGATAGCCGTCAAAAACATGAAGAGTGACTATCATAATCTTGACATGGCGACGATGGGCTTGACCAAGAAGGCGAAGCCGGAAATTTACTTCCCTCCTCCTCCGTCATCTCCACCACCACCCTCTGAGTCTGAGCTTTCGTTACCTCCACCACCATCTCCAGTGCTGGAAAGCCCTGCGTTCTGCATATCCCGAGCCACCACTGCAACGCAGGAAAGTGACCTTCCACCACCACCGCCACCGCCTCCGGTAGAAAGTGGAAAATCAGAACCAGAGTTTTTTCTGCCTCCTCCTCCTACCTCTTTCTCTGGACAAGATTTCCTTCCTCCCCCACCTTCACAAGAAGAACTTAAAGCAATGCCTCTGCCTCCTGCTATAAATCCAGGGAAGCCTAGAGGTAAACCTTTGTTTAAAGTGCCGAAACAACTAGAAGCACAAAGGCCTCTGCCTGTTAAACCAAAATGGCAAAGACCTGTACAGAATCCATTGCAACGTCCCACTCAGCTTCACCTCCACCAAGAAAAAGCAACAACAGCGTCCAGCTGTGAGGTCAAAGTTCAGGAAAGTGCAATAGAAGAAAGCCAGCAGGAAGCAGACAAACATAGTCAAATGCACAAAAAAATGCCGAACCTCTCTTTGGATGAAGTGACACAAAATGCAGGCCCACAGCCACCGAAAAAAATATTTCCTCCCCCAATGAAGTTGCCTGTGCCACCTGAACCAGCTCCCGTCCTAACGCCGAGGCCATATGCCAGCAAATTTAAAACCCCCCTAATGCTTGCAGAAGAAAAATACCGTCAGCAGAGAATGGAAAATGAAGAAACGGGGTCATGTACATCCACAACTTCCACCTCCCCTTTGGTAAATATACAAGCCTCGGCCAATGTTGACAGTCTGCAGCATTCCACATTACATGGGACTGACAAAGTAGACACTACTGAATCTTCAAAAGCAAATTTACAGGTTCCTACAGAATCTTCAAAAGCAAATGTACACGTTTCCAAGGAAAAAACTTCAGTGCACCATGCAACCACCAAAAAAATGTCATCTCAGATTCCTCCGAGTAAGCCATTGATCTCTGTGGCAAATAAAAAAACAGCCCCAGGATATTCCAATAATTCTTTCGAAAAGGAGCAAATTCCAGGTACAATCTCCTCAGGAAATGTGCTTTCCTCAAAAGTCAACCTAACAAATGAAGCAGTGCCCGCATTGAAGTCACAACACATTTCTGTATCGCAGTCTGGACAAGAAACCTCAAATGTAGATGTGCAATCACGTGCTGTCGTCACCTCTTCAGTCACTGACCAGAAGCAGTTTTTTAAAGAGTCCAGAGTCAGTACATGCGATGGTCTATCCCGGCAGGCTACAGCCACGGTGAAGGCCGAAGATGTGAAAAATATCATAGAGGGGACAAGAAAAGAAGGGAAAATGCCCGTCCCTCAACCCCCCAAAATCTCGAAAGTAATGCCAAGTTTCAAGGTGAGAACCTTTAAAATCCCGGCTGAGAAAAAAGAGGAGAAAAGCGATTCGTCAGGACATATGGAACCAATAAAAAGTGAAATACAGCAGGCAAGCAATGTGTCACAGAAGAGTGAAAAAAAATTGCCCCAGGGAAGCAGCCATTTGACATCATCGATGGCAGAAGTCCAATCATCAGAGACCATGAATTCCATCGCTATTAAGAAAGAAATTTGCTCCAAGTCTGGGAAACCTGTAAAGGTAAAGGAAGCTAAAGAACCCCAGGCACCGGCAGTTACTGTTGTAATGCCCAAGAAGGCCAAGGTAACAAATGTCTCCCAGGTTCAGCAGTGCACGAGGACACAGCAGGTCCAAAGACAACAGGAAATTGTGACCGAGAGGGTGGTCCAGCATACCTCTCAGAGGCAGGAAGCTGCTCATATGCACCAAAAGAAAATAAAGCAAGAATCTGCAGACATAAGCAAATTACAGACACAGGGAAAATCAACCAGTGACACATCGGTAAAAATGACTCGTATGGACCAGACATGTTCAGAGGAAATGCCACAATCAGAGAAACGTCTCATCACGCAGAAGCTGCTCACTCAAATAAAAGAGTTTGAGAGCACACCAAGCAAGATCGAAGCCACCACTGTCAGCATGATTATAAGTGATATCCCTGACTGGCTGGCTGGCCCGGATGAGAGAAAGAACTTAAGTGAACTTGCTAAACAGTCAAACAAGAAAAAGTTGAAAGATATGGTGGCTTATTTGAAAAATATTATTCAAGTTAAGCATGCAAATCTGGAGGAAAATTTGACAGCTTTGCAAATGAAAACCCAAGAGTTCCCTCCCCCGCCACCCCCAGTGGCCCCAAAACCAGATCAGAAGGTCTTCAGCGGTGTCACTACGAAGTTATCCAAAATCAGTATCGGTTCGTCTAAAAGTGAAAAGAAGGATTCTGCTGAAGAAAAAAAATCACTGCACAAGAGAAAATTGCAACATGAGTTGGGTGAAGTGGCGGATCAGAGAGTCCACTCTCCTTTGGCAAGCATTCGCACGCCCTCCCCCACCTTCATTAGCATTGAATCGAGAAGGATAGAGTCGCCGCTTAGAGCCACGCCGTCACCTCCGCCTTACAAGTCTGTTGGGACTCCTCCCCCTCCTCCACGTAAGCAGTACACCACCACATCCAGCTTCCGGGCCACGCCATCTCCCACCATGAGTCGCTCTGAGAAGCTGATGAAAGTGAAAGAGGCTACCTCAAAGCTTTCTTCCAACCCCATTCCTCCAGAGGTGTTTGTGGATTGTGGAGAACAATCATCTCCGTGTCTCATACAGGCCACTCCCACAGTGAGAAATGACCAGGTATTGGTAAATGTGCCGGAACTCAGCGACCCCGTTATAACGGTCAAAGACAAAAAGTGTTTCTTTGAGGAGGCCCGGAAAGCAGAAGTAAACAAGGCATATCTTCGGAAGGATCCAATCGATATCCCCCAGCGCCTTGAAGCTGATACTGAGGAGAATGCTCAGGTTTTGACTGCAGACATCCTGAAAGAGGACCTCCCAAGAGTGGACATGACAAGTTTGGTGAATAAATTTGAGTCTTCAAAAGCAACGGTCTACTCCAGGAAAGAGCCAATCACGATTACAGAGAGGCTGAAAGGTGACACTGAGGATATAGAGGCGGACCCACACACCCCGCGAACAGAAGAGGTCTCGACATTCAACATTAAAGCCATAAAGAATGTGTTTGAAAGCGGCGAGCACAGTTCTCAAGCAGCCCGAGACCTACGAGAACAAATTGAAAGAAGAGAAGCAGACTTTTCCCATACTAAGCCAGTGGAGCAGTCTGAAATGTCCTCACTCACTGAGCGGTTCTGTAGCATTGATGACTTTGGGAACATGACGAGGAGCGAGGTGCATTCTGAGAGCTCTGGCAGCTCTATGACCCGTGGGAACCCTCCATCCTATGCTGACGTGGTAAGAGGCAGAATAGCTCCAGTTGCTGTGTCCTCTGATGCCTCCACCGAGGAGCTATTGAGAAACCTCCAGCAGTCTTGGACTGAAAGCCAAGGAAGCTTCCAGAATGTGGGCTTCAGCGTCACAGAGCAGAGAAGTTCACAGATTGTCACACATCAGCAAGAGACTGTTGTGATGGGTAATGCGAGCATTGCAGCATGAGGACACTAAACAGGCATGATGGTGTGTTTTGGTTTGTATTATTTTCAGTCGTGCAAAAAGAAACATTTGAGTGACCCTGCTCGATGATTTTTGTGATGTGAATTCTGTTGTTTTGAGGCATTTACAGGTGCGGTGATTCCAGCATTTTCACACCTCATACTCACACACACTATTTCTTAATTGGTCATGCCACTTAGTTGTGATTCTAGCAAATGCACTAACATCTGTCTCTCCATTGTTTCAACTGCGTTGTCCTCACAAGGAGACGACCCGAGCAGAAGGCAAAATACATAAGACAGAATTCAAATGACAGAAGACAAATGACCATTCACAATCACATCTCAGGATGATATGGAGTTTCCAATTGGCTGTTTTCATTGTCGCCGATGGGAAGCACGTGATGTGTTTTTATTTATGTTGGATTGGTAAGGAGGCCCACACTTTATCCATCTTTTAATGATTCCTATATCACATTGCAATTATCTGAACTTTATTAACATTCTTTGCCATATGTGATGCTTTGTGACATGCACTAGCAGTTACTGACGCACAGTGGATTTCTGCACCAATAGAAATGGAACACTGTCATTGTGCACTACATAGAAGGGCAAATACAGTACTTCAGAAGAAAAAAATACATTAAAGAACAGCCCCATGACTGACTGCTGGCCAAAAGCTCCTGGAACTATAAGGATTTCCAGGGTTTCCAAAAAGCGCAATCACCTGCGCATTTCATTTTCTTCTGAGCCTTACTGAAGGTTAATTGACAGAAAAAAAAACAACTGCGTCTGAAATACATGACGCACAGAGTAAAATATGTTTCTGCTGTGTTAAAGCCAGCACGACTCAGCTTAGCATAGATGCTGTGCCAATTTGGGAACTGAAACATACTGAACCCAGTCTATAGTTTGTTTGTAAACCAGGACAAATCAATTCTATTCAAAAGTACAATGTAACACACCGCAACTGTGCCACGTACAACATATCAATCAGTTAAGCATTATCTTCTAACGTGACAAATGTAAAAACATCTACTTTTTAAACAAGACACATTATGTATGAGATGCCGATTAT
The DNA here is from genome assembly GCF_051943395.1 of Hippocampus bargibanti. Lineage (NCBI taxonomy): Eukaryota > Metazoa > Chordata > Actinopteri > Syngnathiformes > Syngnathidae > Hippocampus > Hippocampus bargibanti. Next base: position 4,983,696 of record NC_142734.1, on the reverse strand, counting down.
TAGATGTACATTGGTTGCAGATCGCTACGGACTTCAGTTACAGAGTGTACCTGGCTTGTTCTGACCAAGAAAACAGAAGGTTGAAAATGCTCATGTCAACACTTTTCATACATTTCAATAGTCTGTGGGTTTGCCTATCGCACTTTACCATTTCAGCACACTCTAACTCACAGGTATCAAAGTCAAGGCCCGCGGGCCAAATCCGGCCCGCCACATCATTTTTTTCGGCCCGCGAAAGCAAATCAAACTTGTTAAATTCCATGATGATTGCTAAAATCTGAGCCAAAATTTCACATTTTTGGATGTCAACCACAATAAAAGTCATTATTCTTGACTTCAGATTTGAAAACGAGTTATTTATTAATTTGCTGTGTGCTCTATATGTAATATTTGAAGGGATTTAAACATTCTAATGGGTTCCCCAAATTCATAACGGCCCTCGAGAGGAAACCATAACTACAATGTGGCCCGCGGCAAAAAATGACTTTGACACCCCTGCTCTAACTGTTCGACTTTCCATTACTTTGAAAGTAACTTGACAACACCTATAAGTTGTCCACTGTAGTAACTGCTGTCCATTAAAAGGGTTAAAATAACACATCCAGGCTACAGTCGAAATCTGCACAGGTCCATCTGATCAATGTTTTTTTTGTTGGTAATTGTGGTTTGCAGTCATAGGAGAACTGTAAAGTATCACACTGAGAATTTTACGTTGTTCACCTGTCACAATGTAAGAAGACAGTTATATTACACCCTTGTATACTATGACCACAATGACCACTGCAGGATAATGATGGTTTTTCACTGAGAGCACTCATCGACATGAGGCTGTATGATTGCAAACATTTCTTACCACAATTTAACCACAGCAGTGTCAGTCGACTAGCATTCTTGGATTTTTGACAAGCACTTGAATCGCATGCCATTGCCACTTGTTGTGCTGCATGTTGTCGTTAATGTATGTTTCTGGATGTTAAATCGTCATTTCTTCTTTGTGCAGAGGACTCAAGTTCCAGATTCCGAACTGTGCAGGGTGTGTCAGAAGAGGGTGTATCCTATGGAAGCTCTGATTGCAGACAAGCAAAACTTCCATAAAAGCTGTTTTCGCTGCGACCACTGTAGAGGCAAACTAAGGTGAAATGACTCGATAGCGTAATGCAAATATTTTTATGGTGCCTCATTTCTGAAAGTTGAACTCCTCTTTCTTTCGTAGTCTTGGCAACTACGCATCTCTTCATGGACGAATGTATTGCACACCACATTACAAGCAACTCTTCAAATCTAAAGGAAATTATGACGAAGGATTTGGACAGAAACCACTTCAAGAACGCTGGAATAACAACCAAAAAGCACCGGTTGAAAAGACTGAAGTCAAATCATCCTTGCCCCAACAGAAACAGAAGAATTCCAAATATCCCACTGCTGAGAGCAAATTTATTTATCAGGAGGATTGTCGCACAAGCTCACCTGTGAGTGGAAACATTAAAAGCACAAGTAAGATATCTGTCGTGTGGCCTCCTCAGACTGATTCTCCCAAGAGGTCGTTCACGATTGAGGAAGAGCTGAGGTTGATTAAGCCGCTATGGCCTCCAGCAGAGGCTGCGGTACAAGAAAAAGAAGTTACTCTGCCGACAAAGCCTTCAGTGAAAATGGGTGGCATTCCCCCTGCTGAAGCACAAAATGAACACCAGGAGGATGTGCAAGGGAGCCTATGCTTAAACTCACATATGACCAAAAAAGAGGACACTGAATTCGAGGCTTTAAAATATCCTGATAGTGACTCACAGGAAGCAGTAGATCAGAGTATCAGCCAGGAAGTAAACAACGCTGCCTCAGATACTTTGCCTCTGTTCCACTCTGTTGTGGAGTCTGAAACCCTACAAGAAGAGACTGAAGATGAATTTGTGACAAATGTGATGGAGAAGCAAGAGCAGATGTTGGAGGAAGTGACAATAAGTGACAGACGTAGAGATGACACAACAGGTCAAGAAGTGGCTCCTGAGAAAAACCAGGAGGAGTTACGGGTGACCTGTTCAGAAGGAGAGGTCCCAAATTCAAACTTCAACAATAATAACAAGACTAGTATGTTGTTTGAGCATCCCGTCATGTTGCAAGGGTTGGCTGACGATGAGGGGAAGGGCTTTCAGTCCAACCTTTTAACAGACGCAAGTAGGACTGGAGATTTTTTCCGAGCTAACTGCACTGATGACACGAATTGGATGCCACATGAAGTGCTACAGCTGGCACAGAGGGATGATGCCTTTGTGACAGCTGGCGCTAAGGCCACAGAATCAGATCCAGATGTTTTTACTAATTTTCCAGAAGAGAAAGCCAATGGAACCTTACCTTTGGAGAAGGCGGCATCTGAGCCAAAGATTAGCTCGACAAGCTTCCTGGAGGACATTTTTGCCGGTCTCACCACCAGCAACTCCCCTCTGCTATCCGATTTCCAATTTGATACCATTGAGAAATCTGCAGAAGGGGGGCCTCCGCTGACAGCGCTGGACCACCATTTGGATTTGAGGCCGGAGCGGAGGGGAAGAGTAGACCCAGCAGAAGATGCAAGGAGAAAGGACGAGAGTTGCTACGACGCCTCTCTGTGGCGTCGTGACGAATTTCTGACAGCAGAGGAGCAGATCAAGAGGAACCGCTATTATGATGATGACAGCAGCGACGACTATTAAATAGCAAACATTGCAGTGTACAATCAAAATCCGACCGCATAGCCCCCCTACTCAGTTTTACATGCGCGTCCATGGAGAGATGAAGCATTTAATGCACCTAGCTTTCCGCAATTTTAGCATAGATGAGTTGCACCTGGTGTGCACCGTAACATGAATATTTGCTACTGCACGTTGCACAGAACTCATACATGACTTGCTACATTTATATTTGCCATAACACATTTCACATAAATACATTTGGACGGGTTTTTCTTTTCTTTTTTCATGTATCGGCTGCGTTTTGGGTGAAATAAAGCTTCATGAACTCACCACTTTATGACATTTTAATGAGTAAATGCAGAGAGGAATGAGAGCAGCAATGATGCCGCGGTGTTTGAAATACCACACATACGGACAACAAGAAGAATCTCTTTGGAAGGGGGTATATTGATTCTTTTCTGATACAGACTGACTGTATTTCATTTTTTTCCCCATTTGCTACGACCACTCAGATGAAAACAATACTATACTACACAGGTGTCAAAACCAGATCTAATCCGCCACATCATTTTAAATGGCCCTCGAAAGCAAATCAAGCGTGGAGCCTTCCATGATGATTGCAAAAACCTCTACCAACATTTCAAACTCTCACGTTAATAAATAAAAGCCATTGTCAGCATTTTCTTGTTTCCAAACCCTTCATGACAGTAGTAACTTGGACAATAGCTTAAAAAAACGTTATATTTAACTTGTTTATATGGTTAGTCATAACGGTTCTCCAAAGGGAACAGAAGTAAAATGTGGCACATGACCATACAACGTATGGAATATCATATTAACTCATTCACTACCATTCACAAATTCATTCTGGAATTGAAAATGACATAGAGAGCCATTCCCGAATTTGTTCGAGTTGTTTTTACTTGTTTGGGTGCCGATATAGCGCTGGCCAGGGCCTCTGGTAATGATTTTTTATTCCTCAGCTGCTGTTAACGGTCTGTATAACCCAATATCAGAATCAGAGTCATCTTTATTGCCAAGTATGTAGAACACACAAGGAATTTGTTTCCGGTAGAACACGCAGGTTTTGAAATTGAGACTTTAAGAGCTCTACAAATTATCCACCTTTTTTCTGCATAAAAGCTGTCTTGGGATGATCATTTTAATACAGTAAAGTCTCGTTATATCGATATCGGATATATCGATAGTCCCGGTTATATCGATACTATTTCTATGCACGCGCGGAGAAAATTACATGCAAACAGGGTCGGATATATCGATAGTCCCGGTTATATCGATATTTTTTCGGACTCCCTTGAATATCGATATAACGAGACTTTACTGTATTTTCACAGGTTGTAGTCGTCATGAGTATAAATGTGCTTATGAATCCGACCTTATCTGGGTCATTCTTGGTCACAATTTTTGGACGCCAGGACACATTTTGTGTTTCTACACCTGCACAGTCCGTGGTGACTTGAGTCCTCTGCGGAACCTTGGTCGACCACAGCAAAACTGCCAAGTCAAGAGCCCCCATACCGAGTCAATGATAATCGCAGAATTTATTCCACATGGGTTTGGGGGTCCACATGCCAATAGAGGACAGAAAAAGACAAAATAATGAAGGCATAAGTAAGCCAGGACGTTTTTTTTTTACTTTGAGGCACAAAACTTTTGAGGCACATGATTAATGATTTTTTTAAATAAAATTGCACTCTTAACAGTATATCGATGAGAAGGTTTCTTCAGTCGTCATCTGTACAAAAGTGAAGGTTTCGGACGTTTCGCCTCCTATCCAAGAGGCTTCGTCAGCGAACTAAAGTCTGACTGGTCGTATCGGCCCCATTTATATATCCCTAATGTCCAAACCGGTCTGGTGGTGTGAGGTTCAATTTGGATCGTTCATACAATAGCCTGCTCAGGCAAAACAGGTTAGGCAACTTTCGCAATGCTGATGAGGGTCGTTATGCTGATGAGGTGATACCGGGGGGAGTGGGTGTAATAGGCCAATCGTTAGTCAGGAATGTAGGAACAATCAGTGGGGCCACAGGGGGGGGTCCCGCGCCCCCCCCCAACCTGAGAGTAGGGACCTATCATAGCTGTGTCCGGCGCCACCAGGTCTGGACATTAGGGATATATAAATGGGGCCGATACGACCAGTCAGACTTTAGTTCGCTGACGAAGCCTCTTGGATAGGAGGCGAAACGTCCGAAACCTTCACTTTTGTACAGATGACGACTGAAGAAACCTTCTCATCGATGGACCACTCCTGTACGACTGAGAGTTTACACAGACGTCTTAACAGTATTTTTAATTACAACATAATTTCTCAATGTATTTCTATTCAGGCAGTGTGAAGCCTGGGCCTGTTTAGATAAACACAAGGACCTTCATCCAGGTCAGAATCTGGTACAGAGCCCAATTCGAAGGTGGCCCTTTTCATACATGTCAAGTCTCACGATTTGGTCGGTTACACGTTGTATGAATGTTGCTGTTTAACCAGATGCCATCACCAGAACGGTCAATCACGCACGCTCGCTCAGTTTCTCCAAAGTCGGTCTCAACGCTGGACAGATCAGCTACTCGGGCTCGTCCCCCCTTGCTCCCGAGGCCGACTGCTGATTGGCTCCTACCGCTCGATTGGCGGTGCTCTCGTTGGGCGGCAGCTGTTCTCGCGCCGGTTGCAGCCTGCCCTCCAAAAGCGTGCGGCGCGAGGCACCGAACGCCCCCCATCAAAACTGACGTCGACCTGACCGAAGCTTCCACCAGCTGGACAGCGGAACAGATGAGCACCGGTATGTGCACGAAAATTCCCTTACTAGCGTTTTGTTGTCTGCGCTTGTGTTCCCGTGTGCGCGTGTTTTAAGCTGCAAGGTGCGCTCACGTCACCAGACGGATGCTGTTGTTCAAAGAAGTGAGATTTGTTTTTTTTTTCTTTTCTCCTTGTCTGTTCTACAAAACGCAGCGCGTGTTTGTATTTTCCTATTATGGCTTCGTAACTGGATTTTTTTTACTTTGCATTAGTTGCTTAGCCAGTGGTGCGTGCCCAGTTAATGTTCTGTTGAACTGTAATAAGAGTGGAGCGTTTATCGTTTTAAAAGCATTCCATCATCCAGTGACACGAAGCATCCACTCCTGGCGCCTCAACGTGTGAGCGAATGGGAGCATTACAGAGATGGAGATCGTCCAGATTAGTGCATTGTGCATTTCAAAATAGCCAATTTGTCAAAGCCACCAAATAACGAGACTGCATCTGGTTGATAATCCATGTTAGTCAAATTCATCATGTGCATTTTTGTTGAAAATAACTAAATAGATAAATATAGTATTAAACCATTTACATATACAAATACTAAATATAATGTATAATATACATATTTAAATATATATGATGAAGTAAAAAATGATGAAGTATAAAATATGTAAAAGTATAACAAATATGTAATCGAAAGTAAATACGATATAAGTAAATATGCTACGATATAAGTAAATATGCATATCCATATACAAATACATCTCAATCCCAATCAATCATTTGAAATGTCTCATCTCTGTCAGATCATTGATCTTTCTTAATCGTATGATCAATAGATATTATCTACACCTCACGTTCATGTTCTCAGTTGTTCCTCTTTCGATGGATTCTTGTTTGCAAGTATTTTGGTTCCATCATTAACTCATTCACTGCCAGACATGCACAATAATATGTCCAATCCAGCGACAGGGTTATTGTCATTGTCATTCAAATTCCAGGTCCCACAGAATATTGAGTTTTAGGACTATGTAAACATTCAATGCAGTGTAAGAAACCTTACTCTCTGCTGTCATAAAAAAAATAGTTAATTCCTAAATTAGATTGGTCTGGAGTTATATGACTTTTAAATGAGAGCGGCTGTCCAAAATACAATGCAATACATACATATTGGTTTATATTGCGCTTTAAACAACAGCTCAAGATGGAACAAAACGCTAACATGGAAAAAAGGGAAATGCTACCCCCTCGTGGAAGGGAAAAAACATTGTCGGACGTCAGACCAGCGCTTTATTGGCACCTCAGCAAGAAAAATCAAAACCTGAACAAATTCGGGAATGGTCCCACGTCATATTTTCAATTGCTTAATAAATTCGGGGATGGCAGTGAATGAGTTAATCTCACTTTACATATTTGGATTTATGCTGTGGACTGGTAGTCGGGTGGTGAGCATGCTGACTTCACAGTGCAAAGGTCGTGAGTTCAAATCCTCCTTTGGCCTTCCTGTGTGGATTTTGCATGTTCTGCCCGGCCCGCGTGGGGTTTCTCTGGGTCCTCCCGGGATTTCCTCCCACATTCCAAAAACATGCATGGCAGGTTCATTGAACACTCTAAATCACAGGTGTCAAAGGCAAGGCCCGGGGGCCAAATCCAGCCCGCCACATCATTCTTTTCGGCCTGCGAAAGCAAATCAAACTTGTGAAATGCCATGATGCTTGCTAAAATCTGAAGCAAAATTTCATATTTTTGGATGTAAACCACAATAACAGTCATTATTCTTGACTTCAGATTTGACAACTAGTTATTCATTAATTTGTTGTGCGCTCTATATGTAATATGTGAAGGGGATTAAACATAATGGCTTCCCCAAATCCATAACGGCCCTCGAGAGGAAACCATATGTGGCCCGCGGCAAAAAATGACTGACACCCTTGATCTAAATTGTCCTTAGGTGTTAGTGTGAATGGTTCCTTGTGTGTCCTGCAATTGGCTGAGAATCGGTTCAGGGTGCCCCCCCCCCCCCTTTCTCCCCATTGCCCGAATGTGGTTATGATAGGCTCCAGCGCCCCCGCGACCCTAATGAGGATAAAGCAGTTCAGAAAATTCATGAATCAATGAATATTGAATCACAAAGTGGCAAAGGTGTGAGGAGGCGGAGGGGGGGGGGGGGGCATGACATATTGAAGCGATGGCATGGTTTTTGAACAAATCCATTTCATGGCATTTACTGTACGTCATGTGTAAATAAAAATTAAACGCGTGCCATAAAACTTGGCTAGTGAATCATTATAAGCACAAATGGTACAAGAGTGGTGTGTTCTCTCATATAGTTCTGCTTGTTACTTGGAAATGGAAAGAAAATAAGTCGCTGTTGTTGTTAATGTGTGACGATACCAAGAAGCCGTTTGACTATTCAAGACGACTTGCTATCTCCTCACACGTAATCCGACCATCGCGAGTTTGACACCTTTGACAGTTTCTTTGACTTGCATTAAAAGATTAAGACACATCATCTCTTTTGCGGTCACGCTGCCGTGTTAAGTCAATAAATCAGTATGCTACACATTCTTAGGATTGGAATAATGCCTCAAGAATGACAAACCCATCACGGGGGCTTTCCGTTCGTTCAATACCGTACACCTTCCAAATTCTCTCATTTTGGGCAATGTGCGAACACACGAGCAGAAAACTAAGTTTGTCTCGAAAGATGACATAGGAGGGAGGTTGTCTCTTTAAATTTCAGGGATGTCCCGCATCCCTCCCATTCATCTTCGGGGACATGAAACACAGTGGTTTCATCTCAATTAGGTAGCTACCTGGTGCAACGTGAAGGAATTGGTGTGACAGTGAGCGAAAAAAGGGTCACTCATGCTTGCTGTCATTCCAGTTTATGACTGATTGCAGTATTGCTGATGAAATTACACTCTGTGGTAACACCTCTGTAAAATCGCCGGTGCGCTCCCTAAGCTCTTCATCGAATGTGTTGGGTGTTAACTCATTTACCCTCATTTGGGGCTCACGTGTGAAGGCATCCGGCTTGTCCAGATTTATTGGTTGCTAACATGACACAAAGAAATGTCCGTGTAAGCTCTCAGTCATACAGGAGTGGTCCATCGATGAAAAGGTTTGTTCAGCCGTTATCTATACTTGTTTGAAGGTGTCACTCCTCATCCGAAAAGCTTCGTCAGCGAACTAAAATGTTTGTCACCGCCACCGCTAATATACCGCCACCGCTAATATATATATATATATATATATATATATATATATATATATATATATATATATATATATATATATATATATATATATATACAGTAAAGTCTCGTTATATCGATATTCAAGGGAGTCCGAAAAAATATCGATATAACCGGGACTATCGATATATCCGACCCTGTTTGCATGTAATTTTCTCCGTGCGTGCATAGAAATAGTATCGATATAACCGGGACTATCGATATATCCGATATCGATATAACGAGACTTTACTGTATATATATATATATATATATAATAACCTTTTAATTGATGACAGAGAGACTATTATTGATCATTTTTCTCAATTGGCTTCTAGTTCAAGGGTGGCAACAGGCATTATTTTAGTTTGTGACCTGATTGGGTAACGTAATTTCTCTATTAACTCAGTCACTGCCGGGCATGTGCAAAAATGTGTCAGGGTTTTTGTCATTTCCACTCAAATTCCAGGTCCCACAGAGTATTGAGTTTTAGGACTACATACCCACTCTCAAGGACTTGCACACTGCAAGAATTGAAACAAGGGCGCGGAAAATCCGACTGGACCCTCCGCACCTTGCCCACCACCTTTTCCAGCGACTCCCCTCAGACAGGCGCTACCGACATTTAAACAGCTTCTTCCCCCAAGCCATTAACTCTCTAAACAGTAACTCAAATAGAACTGTATAGTGCCTCGTTGCAATTTTTTTTATGATGATACTAGTGCAGCGTGTTCTACCGGAGACAAATTCCTTGTGTGTTCTACATACTTGGTAAGAAAGATGATTCTGATTTTCTGATAAACATTCAATTTATTTTTTCATTTGATATTTCCATGACAGCTTTCCATGATGACAGGTGAGGCACTGCCTCACCTGCCTCCACTGACTGCACATCACTGTGTTCTACATACTTGGCAAGAAAGATGATTTCTGATAAACATTTAATTCAGTGGAAGAAACCTTAGACTCTTCTTTCATCATAAAAAAAAGAGTTAATTCCCAAGTTATATGGCTCTGGAGTTATCTGAGCTTGAAAGGGGGCGGCTGTACAAAAGGCAAATGCTGCCCATTGTGGGAGTGGAAAACATTGGCAGAGGTCTGACCAGCGCTTTATCCACACCCCGCGCTAAAACAAAACAAAACCCAAATACGTTCGGGAATGGCGCTCCACGTCATATTTTCAATTAGCGAATAAATTCGGGGATGGCAGTGAAAGAGTCAATTCACATCAACAATGAGTTTTCATTTAGGAATTATTTGGGTTTCAATTGATTGGCGCTCTCGGGTGCAATAAAATGCCCTCTGACATTGACGAATGGCTCTTGTAAAGTGCGAGCTCAGATATCGGATTTCAAACGGGCGGATTGAATTGCAATTCACATTGCTGACGCACATTTTTGCTTTTGATGCGTCTTTTCTTGTCAACATTGTTTAAACGCAAAATCAGTCCGTTTGTTGGTTATTACACTAGCAGTGCCTTCCGGGAGCTTCACAAATGTCAATGTTGCTTTTTTTGTGAGTGTCCCGGGGAAGCTTCATTTTATGACGGCTTTTAGTGTTGTTTCCGCCTACACATTCCAGTTTGTTATACATGAAAGGAGACAGTCAAAATGTCAGCTATAGGGACTAAATTGTAACTGGGCACTGGAACCTCAGAGTGCACATTTCATTATCCATCCACATATTATCCAAACCGTTTATCCCGAACAGGCCTACCCCAGCTGTGTTTCAGCTGGAAAAACACATTAAACCGTGAACCACTCGCAGGCCACACACATCATGACGAACGACCATTCACATCCACATTCACGCCACTACTGAGCAGGTACCAGTGGCGGTCCGTGAATTCCATTGCTAGGCCTTCAGTAGTGCTACTGAATCAATCCATACTGCAAAAAAAGTGTGATGTGATTTACTACAAGTCCACTAGAGGGTGTGATTAGCCAGCAAAGTACTGACCGACCTTTCATAATAATAATAATACATTTCATTTATAAGTGCCTTTCAAAACTCTCATTTTACAGTCACAGGATAAGTTTTTCTGTGGGTGAGCAGCGGCAGCCACACATAATGATACTATAGCACATTTATTATACATAAAAGTAGGTATATTCTGTGTAGTGTTAAGGTTTAGCAAATTAGAAAGTAGAAAATTATGTTTTATGGGGACTTGGGAACGGATTATTCTCATTTTAATGGTTTCCTATGGAAAATTAATTTTTGGGATACACACTTTTCGCCTTACACACTCTGTCTGGGAACCAATTGAATTAGTAAGCCAAGGTACCACTGTATATTGAATGCTTTATCCCTTCCATGGCTAGTCTCCATAGTCATGCCCTTCAGTTTTGATTCACGGAAAGACCCTTATCACGGATCACGAGCATTCCTTTTTTTTTGATTGTTGATTAGCATTTCTTTAGCTACGCTTCATTTCCTTTCCTCACCTCGCCCACACAGAAACGTGAGTTAAGCAAGTGAAGAGGTTTACATTGTCAATAAATGATTTTTATCATGTGTTGTCACTTACAAAGCTTGGTCTGAGCCTAAATTTTATACCGATTTTTAATTGAAAATTAGGGGCGCGCATTATACACGTGTGCGTGTTATACTCGAATAAATACTGTAAATCAGTATGTATTGTGTTGTGTTTTGTACAGCCGCCCCCATTTCAAGCTCATCTAACTCCACACCGATTTAACTAAGGAATTAACTTTTTTTTTTCCGATTAAAGAAGTGAGTCTAAGGTTTCTCACCCTGCACTTAATGTTTATGTAGTCCTAAAACTTAATATTCTGTAGGTCCTGGAATTTGAGTGACAATGACAAAAACCCTGGCACTGGATTGGACACATTTTTGCACATTGTTTGTCAGTGAATGAGTTAAGTTAGCAAAGCCACCCAAGAGCAAATGTGGGCGTGGGGGATTTTTTTTTTATATTATATTATTCATTTATTTGTGTATGGATTTTACAAAAATCCAATTTTCGATTTCAAGATTTGTTATTGAAAAATGAAAGTATTCTTTAGAACACCCATCTTCTTCACTCCGATTCAAGGGATAGTTATATTTCTCCTGTTCCCAAACACACTTTGAAACATTGTTCTGTCCAGCTATTTTCCTCCAGAGCATTAACTTTGAGGACTAATAGAAATAGCTGTGTTCCTTTTGTCAAAACATGGCAAACACAAGCCTTAAAAAAATTCAACACAATGTCAAATTGCACAGCTCGGCTGGTCCACGTATTTGTTGTTGAAGAGTTATGTCACACTTTTCTGTTGCTCTCATGTTGTCTGATTCTCTGAAAAAACGTTGCTAAAGTGTTTGGCAGAGTTGCTGAATACAACATACTAATTACGAGATATGCAACACTGAGCTTTTGGAAATGGGGTCCTTCTGTTCTTTTCCACATTGATCGGTAAAACATTAACTCATTCACTGCCAGATGTGCGAAAACGTGTCCACTCCAGTGCCAGGGTTTTTGTCATTGTCACTTGAATTCCAGGACCCACAAAATATTGAGTTTTAGGACTACATAAACATTCAATACAGCGTTAGAAATCTTAGACTCTCTTCTTTCATCAGAAAAAAAGTAAATTCCTCAATTATATGGGAGTTATATGAACTTGAAATGAAGGTGACTCCAAAATACAATGAAATGCATTCATATTGGTTTATATAGTGCTTTAACAATAGCTGAAGCTGAAAAAAGCGATAATATGGAAAAAAAGGGAAATGTTGCCCTTGTGGAAAAGAAAAAACATTGCCAGAGGCCATAACCAGCGCTTTAACAGCACCCAAAAACACACCCAAAGAAATTCTGGAATGGCACTCTCCGTTCTAGTTTCAATTTCTGAATAAATTTGTGAATGACAGTGAATGAGTTAAAGATCCTCCCACAGATCAGGCCCACTACATCATGTTATATAATGTATACTTTAGTGCTTATAATAATAGGGTTATTTTGCTGAAAGCGTATAGCAGAAGTGGTTATTAAAACACCCGGCAACAGGAAAAAAATACACGATACGTCTGTCTGTCTGTCTGCTGAAGAGGTTTATATGGCCACTCATTTTAGATTCTGCTTGCGAATGTTTCCTGCTGTAGTTCGTGTGAGTCAGAGGTCACAAGTCTTTGAGGCGCTTTTATGTGGAAACGATCGTTCAATATTTTGAAAGGAGGCCTTCACGAGGGCAATGTGGCTCATCAGAGTAGAGGTTATATTGTCGGAGATGCTGGAACTTGAACAGTTGACCTCAGGGAGGGGGCATGGCATGCTTTTTCTTGCTTGACCTTCTCATTGAATAATGAACTACAATCCGCGGTGCATTAGTCTGCACGCATGGCTGCTTTTTACTGTTATTACTGGACACGCTTTTTACTGTGGTGTCATCTCTTATAAGGTCGGTATGCTGGCACCCCCGTGGCTTGAATTTTGTCGTCTTTGAGAGGATTTTACATGGATGAAAACGACGCAAAACTCACATTTTTAAGGCTCAAGCGACCAACGCAAGTTATTCATTTCATACGAGAGTTATTGGCATAATGTTGTTATATTTGCTGTAAACAAACGGATGAAATAAAGATAATCTGATGACATCCATGTAATTAATCTCCCCAGATTTAAATGATGGGAACTGCTCCCTTCCTTTTATTACATCAGGGGTTGTGCATATTAATTCTGTGATCAACAGCTCCAATATATTGTGGAAGCAGTAATAATGATAATCACAGTAATAAATTAAATCATTGACGTAGTTCCTGAGTGCATTTGAGAGGACACACTATTAGAGTTATTAATATGATACAATATATGAGACAAATTCCTTGTGTGTTCTACATACTTGGCAATAAAGATGATTCTGATTCAGATTTATGGCCTGAATCTTTTAATTTCAACAGCGATTGTCGAAATTAGGTGAACATCTGTTTGATGTCAAATCCACTATTGTTGTTGCTGGCGAGGTCAGATTATCATGACAGTCGTGATGCTGCACGATGACAGCGGTCATGTCATGATGTGGGCTCTTATTGGTTGCTCACAGCTCCCACGCAGGCTCGCATCTTCAACTCTCGCAGCTGTGTTTGGATGTTGGCCGCTGTCACCTTCGCAATTCATACCCAAGGCTCTGAGCAAAGCCAACTGAGCTCCCTGTTTGGCGCGCCAAGACTTTAGCAAAGGCTCTCTATGCCTGTGTCTTATAAATAGGGCCAGAACGATGAAATGGCTTGCTGATTTAATGAACCATTATTAGCACATGTACAGTCAGCAAAGTAAGAGGTGTTTTTTTTTTTTTTTTTTTTTTTTTTTTTTTTTAAAGGACAACCGACGTCTCCGGACAAGTTGTGTCCATAATTTGTAAAATGGCTTCACATGAATTCTACTGGGCGTATTTTAATAAGATTCCACAGCATATAGCTATATTTTATGTTTTAAGACTCGCGCTGAACATTCAGGAAGTCTTGTTTTTGAGTTGGTGACGAGTCCGTACGTGACGTCAGAATAGGACCGCCTCCTCACCGTAAAAAAAGACACATTGTAGCGTCTTTACATCACGTCAATGTATTTTGCTGTACTGTTCTTTTTTTAAACCATGTCTTACACCCAAAAGCCGCCAGCAGAGGGAGGCAAACTCCATGGAAAGAATGTATCAGAGCTGTGGAAACGAGCTGATTCATTCCTCACCTGAGCTGGTCGCCATTTTTCTGCCTCTTTTTGAGACATCCCCCTTTAACTCAAAATGGCCCAAATAAATTCTTTAATCGATTGCAAACATGTATGCTTTGTTCACCAGGACTATTTGAATCATATTCATAACTGGATGTGTAAGAACAAAGCATATTCTCCAAATCTGAAGCCATTGTTTTGATTCACCAGCAATGCAAGACGTCTTGGCGTGACGTCACGAAAGGGGGGCGGGACTTTCTGAAAATGCCCAATTCGCAGCTCAATTTTTTTTTACAGATTTTGGACACTTTAAGTCATTTTTATTGGTGTTTTGCATTTGACTAAAAATATCATACTGCATGTTTCGGGTATTTTAGATGCTATAAAACGTTTTTCTGGTGTCAGTTAGGAAACAAAAAAGTGACGTCGGTTGTCCTTTAAATACTAGAGCAATCATAATATGTTCTGGCTGTAATGCAAAAGATGGGACCAAAAAGTCGCCTGCTTGTGCGTTGCGGTGCCAGGCATAGAATTAAAAAAAAAGGGTCTGGCGGTCATGGTCGTAAGTACGGGTGGTCGTAACTCGCGCCGGTCGTAACTCGGATGTCACCTATATTTTCTCTCATTGTACAATGTGAGCAATTGGATGCCATCTCTGTGACTGTGCGACTGCTTTCAATCACAATCTGTACTCAACAAGTACGCACCCCTCTGCGGACCCGTTACAGAGTTCAAGCGTTTGACATCTTGACCTAATTATAGCGAATGCATTATTATGCGCGCACAAACACCATTCAGAGCACCATTAGTTCTAGCCTAACAAGATGGAACACCGGGTGATTTTATACTACAGCGCTTTGATACTCTTGATGCATGTTCAGGCATTGTTACCCTACGTAAGTTTGGCATTCGCTCCTCGGCTTTATGACTCCCAAAGTGACTGGAATTGATTTTCAGCCGAGACAGGTTGCACTATATTGCAATTTATGAACCCCCTTTTATCACAGGTCGTTGTGTTTATTATGGACAGATCAAACAGTTGAGCTGTTGATCTTGATCTCTGCCGCCTCCGCTTGTGTTTGAGAATTAGAGGCTGCCACACATCTTTCAAACTCTTTCAGGCATCTGTTATTAGAATACTTATTATTAGTGCTACTATGTGTTTACCGTGGTATTATTTGTGACCACTGTTTATAGAGCCAATGATTTCTGGGGGGGAAAAAAAAGTAAAAAGGTCACAGTTGTATGACTCTAAATAACGCTCTGTTTTTTGAGTCATCTTAAAATATTGGTGGACCAGCGCTGACTTTTGCGATTTGTTCTAAGTGCCCAATTTGGCTTTCTCACTTGTGACTGTTCATAATTGTTTACTGTGTCTATACTTTCTTTGGATTAAACCAAAAATGATGATTGACTGATGCGTTGGTGCCTTCTGTATGTTGTGCCTTCTGATTGGGCTTCCTTCGCCTTCATCTGGCAGATTGTAAAGTAAAAAAAGCTCAGGGCATACTTCTGGTCTTCAGGATTTGGCATTTGACTCAGCATGATTCAGACTTGATCTTAGTTTTACTCTCTGGTGCTTTCCACTATTTATGTGACTGCTTTATTACCTGTATATGATAGTTGTTACAGTTTCAGCTGTTGTTAAAGCGCTATATAAATCAACATGTATTGTATTATATTCAGTCCTTTTATGACAAGGGTGTCAAACTATTTTTTTGCTGCGGGCTACATTGTAGTTACAGTTTTCTCTCAAGGGTCTTTATGAATTTGGCAAAGCCATTAGAATATGTAATCTCCTGTAAACAAATTAATTCATTCACTGCAAAAATGTGTCCACTGAAGTGCCAGGGTTTTTGTCATTGTTACTCGAATTCCAGGACCCACAAAATACTGAGTTTTAGGACTACATAAACATTCAATGCAGCGTAAGAAACCTTGGACCCTCTTCTTTCATCAGAAAAAACAAATTAATTAAATAAATTATATGGCTCTGGGGTTATATGATCTTGAAATGAGTGTGGCTATCCAAAATACAATGCAACATAGCACATGCAGTCCATATTGCTTTATATAGCGCTTTAACAATTGCTAAAGCTGCAACAAAACATTAAAATGGAAAAAAAATGAAATGCTGCCCCCTTGTGGAAAATAAAAAAAATTGACAGAGGCAATGGCCAGCGCTTTATTGGCACCCAAACAAGAAAAAAACAAAACCTGAACAAATTCGGGAATGGTGCTGTACGTCTTATTTTCAATTTCGGAATACATTCGGGAATGGCAGTGAATGAGTTAATGAATAAAAGTTTTCAATTTTCGAGGAAAAATAATGACTGTTATTGTGGTTTACATGGGACAATTTGAAATTTGTGTTCAGAGTTTAGCAAGCATCATGGAATTTCACACGTTTGATTTGCTTTCGCGGACCGAGTAAAAGGATGTGGTGGGCCAGAATTGGCCCCCGGGCCTCTACATTGACACCTGTGTTTCATGACAATAACCAGGAAGTCAACATTCGGTTCTTTTCCACTCGGGATATTTTTCTTTTTTATCAGTTGTTCTGCCACAGGAGGCGTGGAATTGCACAGACATTTTTCATTTTCATGTATTTCTCAGTGATTGATGCATGTCAATGGATAAAAAGGCATTTGTTTTGGCTCAGTCATATACAGACAAGTATATGAGAAATGGTCGCAAAAGGCAGCAAAACAAATCGCACCACTATTGTCTTCCCCTCGAGCCCTCAAAATGGCCGTTTGATTGAACCAAAACAACACCAAAGTTCGATTGTACACCATTTAGTGGAATATGATTGCCCTTGAACATTTTTCCTCATTTCTGTAATCGGCAAACAACTTTCTTTGCAAAGCAGTTATTGAACATTTTGCGCATTGATTTGAACCCCAACCTTTGCACTGAAAGTGTAAGTGAAACGGAGTTATACTTTTTTCAGCAAACAAAAATCTCGCAGTGCTCCAGTTACTTCAGAATTGTCTATCTGAGTGTACTGGGTTGTGCTAAGGTGTGTTCTGGTGAGATGTGCCACGTGTCTTCTTCAATATGTAAACTGCATGCATTTTTTAGGTTGTGGTTGATTACATCGACTGGATGAGTTTTCATATTTAATCAGCTTTAGGCACTGTGGGTTTTACATGCACACCAGTGGCCATTAATATTCAGCATATCTGCATGGCACACATGCATTTATTTGTTTTTGTTTGTCAAATCCACCAATTTAAAGGTGCCCTCTGATTGATTGATTGTTGATTGATTGATTGATTAATTTTTATTTAGTTTTGGGAATGGGGAATATAGCAGATCAGGGAAAGAAAATGCCAAAGCACAATCTATTCATCTATCCATCTATCCCATACCTGTCAACCTCCGCGGGCTCCATGCCCTTACGAACTGTCGTATTTTCCCTTACAAAATACAAAATAATGTGTTTATTGATGTAGTTTAATATATTATATTGTACATGTGTTTCGTTATATCATTCTGTACATATTCTGAATAAATGATGAAATTACAAGTGTTGCTTAAAGGACAACTGACGCCTCCGGACAAGTTGTGTCCATAATTTGTAAAATCACTTCAAATGACTTCTGCTGAGTGTATTTTACAAAGATTCCACCGCATATACAGTAAAGTCTCGTTATATCGATATCGGATATATCGATAGTCCCGGTTATATCGATACTATTTCTATGCACGCACGGAGAAAATTACATGCAAACAGGGTCGGATATATCGATAGTCCCGGTTATATCGATATTTTTTCGGACTCCCTTGAATATCGATATAATGAGACTTTACTGTAGCTATATTTTACGTTTTAAGACTCACGCTGAATATTCAGGAAGTCTTGTTTTTGAGTTGGTGATGATACCGACCGTGACGTCACGGTAGGTATCGTCACTGACCGAGAAAGCGACACACAATGCATTTTGGGTACTTTCTTTGGTCTGAAAACTTCGTGTTGATCGTGTTGATGGCGAAATTTGAAGAAAAACACATAAATAACGCAATGGTGAATCATTGTGTGTTGCACCAAGACTACTATTTGATACTAGCTGACACAAATTCCCAGCAGACAAATCAGCACATTTCCAACGGAGCTTGGACGCCATCTTGTGCATTTTCCGGGATGCTACATTGGAGTCCTGATGCCTCAAAATGACCTGGAAGAACTTCTTTAAACGATTGCAAACATGTATGCTTTCCTCTTCAGAACTATGTGAATCATATTCATAACTGGATGAGTAACAAGAAAGCATCTTCTCCGAATCTGAAGCCATTGTTTTGATTCTCGAGCAAGGCAAGACGTCTTGGCGTGACGTCACGAACTGGGGGCGGGACTATCTGAAAATGCCCAATTCGCAGCTCAATTTTTTTTGCATTTTTAGCACACTTTACGTCATTTTTATTGGTGTTTTGCATTTGACTAAAAATATCATCCTGCGTGTTTTGGGTATTTTAGATGCTATAAAACGTTTTTCTGGAGTCAGCTAAGAAACAAAAAAAAATGGTGTCGGTTGTCCTTTAATTACTACAGAGTTCTCTATGCCACACACATTTATGTGTGAATTCTACGTTCAAATAAAAGAATGAAAACCTGCTTTCATCCGTCTCACAACAATTCTTCCTTAAACTAAGCAAAAATATGCGGAATATTTGTGACTGAAATGTCTGGCAAAGTGGCAGTCCCGCCTCCTTCCCTCTGCCACTTTCGCCTCCCCACACAGGTTTATCATCATCTGCTGTCCGACATGGCTTATTGCCTTTTCCACTCTCAGCAGTCCACCGGGCTGAAAAGGCCTCCCAGGAAGAGATTAGCTTTCCAATAACTCGCTGAGCATCCACCTTAGCATCCTGCGCTCCCCAGAGTGAATGCTGATGAGAGCGAGCAGGACTCTGTAATGAAAGACTAGCAAGTATTTGCCAACCGTGAGGAAGCCTTCGGGCACATTCGCAAGGGAAGTAAGTGATCCCCGCTGTCTTTCATGTATTGCGTTTTGGTTGAAAGACAAACAAGCTGTCCGGACTAGCGGACGATAGTGTGCAAATGTTTGCTTTTGTAGGCCGTACAGATCGCAGGAAGTTGTCTCTTTAATTTGAATGCCATTACAGTAAAGTCTCGTTATATCGATATCGGTTATATTGATAATACTGCTTATTACGATACTATTTTCATTTCCCATGCACATTTCTAGTCTTTTTATGTACAATTAGTTCCGTTTAGTATGATTCATGGTTATTAAGATAATCCGGTTACTACGGTGCTCTTTTTCATCTCCCACCGGCCATTTTGCTATGTTTATATCCATACAAAAGATACTTAAGGTGAATCGATATTTGCTTAGGGGTTTCTATACAGTACCACCATTATCGAAATCTGTATCGGTGGCGCTGTTGGTCACGTGACTTCGTCACATGACCAGCTCCCGTGTCTTGGGCAGACGCCATTTCTACCATTTTCAACCATGGCAAAACGAAAGATGCGGATGTATTTCTTTCTTTGTATTGGAGTTGTAGGTGACAATGATGTGCAGCTTGGAGCAGAGGAAGGCTGTGGTATCCCCACTTACAATATATAAATCAATACATATTGATGTAAATAATAATAATAACAATAATAATAATTAATATTACATTTCATTTCTAAGCGCCTTTCAAAACTCTCAAGGACACTTTACAGTCACAGGATTTTTTTTTTTTCTGCGGCAGCCACACTCGCCAGCATTCACTCAACCCAGAAGTAATGATAGCAAATAGATAGCAAATAGTTTTTGTGTAGTTTTAAGACTTATTTAGTACAAAATTATGTTTTATGGGGACCTGGAAACGGATTATTGTCATTTGAATGGTTTCCTATTCGAAATTAATTTTTGGAAGACGAACTTTTCTCCTTACACACACTTTCTGGGAACCAATTACGTTCGTAAGCTGAGGTATCCCTGTAAATCAATATGTAATATAGCGTAACATATTTAACATGGACAGCTGTCATACACAGGAAATAAAGCAGCCAGATAGTACAAAGCACCAGGGAGTAAACAGTTGAGGAAACTAATTTGGTATAACAGCTACTCCATGCATCCAACAATTCAACCAATCTTGCAAACCGCATACGACACAACAGGGCTGAAACACGCGAAGAATTGAAATAATTCAAATTCTGTTTTTGTATCACAATTTTTTTTTATCCGGAATATGAGGCGCACCTCCAATAAATGGTGTATTTTCAAACTTTTTCCATATACAGTAAAGTCTCGTTATATCGATATCGGTTATATCGATATCGGTTATATCGATATCGGTTATATCGATAGTACTGCTTATTACGATACTATTTCTATGAACGCAAGAAGAAAATTTACATGCCGCAGGATCAGATATATCGATAGTCCGGTTATATCGATATTATTTCCGACTCCCGAGAATATCGATATAACGAGACTTTACTGTATAAGGCGCACCGGACCCAACGGTCTCTGGCCCCATCTTCTGCATTTTCTGGGACGCTGCACATCAGTCTTGATGCCTCAAAATGACCCGGAAGACCTTTAATCGATTGCAAACATTTATGCTTTCCTCTTCAGAACTATTTGAATCATATTTATAACTGGATGCGTAACAAGAAAGCATCTTCTCCTAATCTGAAGCCATCGTTTTGATTCTCGAGCAAGGCAAGACGCTCAATTTTTTGCATTTTTAGCACACTTTCCGTCATTTTTATTGGTGTTTTGCATTTGACTAAAAATATCAGCCTGCGCGTTTTGGGTATTTTAGATGCCATAAAACTGTCTGTCCGTCCGTCCGTCCGTCCGCCCGTCACACACAAATTCATTCATGTGTCGCTGGTTTTACACTGGGATAAAGTATGATGATCTCCGCGCATGTGCGCCTACCACACATTCCCATAGTTCTGTATCAGATAGTCATCAGGTTCATGAGCACCAGCTCAGTTTTCATAACAGTGATGCGTCAACCACCTGGAGGGGAAAATGCCTGGGTGGCATTTTGATGTTATATTCGCAGCTGACGGCTTCAGCATAATCGCTTCTCGCTTCCTTTGAAATTTCCTTCTAAGCCTTTTGATGAATGTCAATCTGGATTTACCTTCAGCGAGCAAGTACTTTGTTGATGCAAATGCAATTCTGGCTTGTAATAATAATCTTCAAAATCTCCTTTCATATCTGTCACTCACTTTTGACGCATGTGTCCCACAGAATATTGCGTTTTAGGACTACATAAACATTCAATGCAGCATAAGAAACCACAGTCTCTTCTTTCGTCATAAACAGAGTTAATTCCTAAATAATATGGGTCTGGAGTTATGTGAGCTTGAAATGAGGGCGGCTGTCCGAAATACAATGGAATACATACATATTGGTTTATATAGAGCTTTAACAACATCTGAAGCTGGAACAAATCACTAACGTGGAAAAAAGGGAAAGAAAAAAACATTGCCATAGGCCAAGGCCAGCACTGAATCAGCATCCAAGCATGGAAAAAAATAGGCAAGAGAAGCCATGTTTAAGACAGTTCATGTTCAATATTTGATTTTTGTTAAGAAAGGTAAAGGTTCAAGAACTGTTTATACATTTGAAACTTTATTAAAATAATTAGTTTTCCTGTGGTTTTCTCAGTTGTCTGTATCTGCTTTATGATCATTCTAATTATTTTATTTATTTATTACTGGTTAATTTATTTTTTTATTCATGTTTTCATTTATTCATTTAATTCATTTTTTGTGTGTTAAAAATAAAGATTTTAAGAACATTGGAATGTTTTATCTATGCTTTTCTTGTGGAAATCATGATGCGGCCGATCCTCACCTAGACTCTGCCTCCAGCGGCCCCTGGGTAAATTGAGTTTGAGACCCCTGATCTAAATACAGTAAAGTCTCGTTATATCGATATCGGATATATCGATAGTCCCGGTTATATCGATACTATTTCTATGCACGCACGGAGAAAATTACATGCAAACAGGGTCGGATATATCGATAGTCCCGGTTATATCGATATTTTTTAGGACTCCCTTGAATATCGATATAACGAGACTTTACTGTAGTCTAATGGCGTGATGATTTGTTCCCATTTACTTCAGATGAGCAAGTACTTTTTTTTATTTCAGAGCATTACACAAAGTACAAAGCTTGCCTTTCATTTTCCTCTTTTGACAGCATCATATCTCTGTTTTCCCACATTTTGTGGCACCTTTTGAGTCAAAATCAATCTCAATTTCTGAAAATGAGCTCATATTAACTAGCTGTACAGTCTCCCCGCAAGATCTGACTTTTAATGTTGTATTCAGCCCCCATTCCAATTGAGTGGCAAACAATTGTGGCATTTTTCAACGGCTGCGAATGATGCAAGCCTATCGGGGTTCGTTCAAGATCACAAATGTCCCAAAACATCCAAACGTTCGATGGACGTTCGCCTGTATTTTTATATTTTTCCTGTTGCAAGTGAATTGTGCAAAATTTCTATATAAAAAACAAAAAACAAAATCACACGCAATTGTTTGGCGAACGTTTTATGAACATTTGCAACCACGAACGAATCCCGGCAAACTGATGTGAACACCCATTTTTCTCTCCACTCTGGACTGTTATATTACATCTTCCAAACTGTTGCCAGAAAGTTGGAAGCATTGTACAGAAAAAAAGTAATTTATGTTTGAATTGAAGAGTCCAGAGCAGGGGTGTCAAAGTCATTTTTTTTGTAGTTATGGTTTCCTCTCTGTCATGATCTGGTTGGCGACCAACGGGGGCGCTGTCGGCCCCGCCTACACCTGCACAGGTGCTGGTCGTCCCGATCAGATTGGCGACCACCGCCGCGGGCCACATTGTAGTTATGGTTTCCTCTCGAGTGAATTTGGGGAACCCATTAGAATGTTTAAATCCCTTCAAATATTACATATAGCGCACACAGCAAATTAATGAATAAGTCATTTTCAAATCTGAAGTCAAGAAGAATGACTTTTATTGTGGTTGACATCCAAAAATCTGAAATTTTGGCTCAGATTTTAGCAATCATCATGGAATTTAACAAGTTTGATATGCTTTCGCGGGCCGAAAAAAAAAATGATGTGGCGGGCCGGATTTGGCCCGCGGGCCTTGACTTTGACACCTGTGGTCCAGAGTGACCTTAGAATGTTTCAATTTGCAACCAACAGGTGGCACTGTCTGACCACGCCTGCAGCTGCACAGGTGTTG
Organism: Hippocampus bargibanti; assembly: GCF_051943395.1. Taxonomy (NCBI): domain Eukaryota; kingdom Metazoa; phylum Chordata; class Actinopteri; order Syngnathiformes; family Syngnathidae; genus Hippocampus; species Hippocampus bargibanti. The sequence continues at coordinate 4,960,151 of NC_142734.1, read as the reverse complement.
GTCATTTTAATCAGTGGCAGTTAAAAGGACTCCTGTCATGACCTTTCAGGGTTGGGTCCTCGGTTGTTTCAGCCTGTCGGGTTTGTTTCGTCTTGTCATGGTTTTGTTTGCTACTTTGGACCTTTCTGTTCTGATGACTTTTTTGTTTGAGATTTTGTTCCAGATGACTTTATTTAATATGAGTTGTCAAATACACCCTGCTCCTCCCTCCTGCTTGCATTTTTGGGGTACACCACCACTTTGCAAATGGCAGCGGTTTTGTTTCTGCCTTAACTTCCTCCCTCCTCTTTCCTAGCAGAAGAAAAAAAAACACTGAGTTTTTTTTCTCTGCCTTGGGCGATCTTGTACAAAATGGCGAGCATGAACAAGACATAAAAAATGTCTTCCTATTGAAGTCCTTTTATTTCAGAGGTCAAATACTACTGAAATCCAAGTGATCCAGACAATTGATCGCATTAAATCCCGTCACATTAGGTTAAGCCATATGACATTGCTTTCCAGCAGCACAGGAGTAGTTGCAGCCTTTCAAATTCTTGGCATCCATCTCAATTTGTGCTTTTTTTTTTTTTTGCTACTGAAGGTCTAACTCAGTCATACATTCGTAAATGTATTTCTCCTGCAGAGGACCGCTTGGAAATTTCAATCATTTTAGTATTGTGGACTGAAACAGGGCCCAAAAAGAAACAATATGTGTGAAGCATTGGTGAATGAGTCAGCCCAACACTCAACGCTTGCTTCCTACTCAGCCTCTTATTTTCTCACCTTGTGTTGTGCATCGTGCTGGCTTTGCTCCTGCTTTGTGCTCACGTTTTATTCCTGTGTTAAAAACCTGTACTCGCCTCTTTCTCTCTGTTTGCTGTGTGATATCGGAAACATTGGTTGTTTTTCGCTAACCCCGTCGAGACATCCATGTTTAATGTAACATCAAAAGGCCAGCGCAGAGCGCCGATGTGGAACTGTCGCGGCTTGGAATTGAAGTGGATTTATGTGGTACAGTAGATATGAGGCAGTCTGTTTTTTTTGTCAATGGATGCTACTGCTGCGTGTTTGCTTTCAACATTTAGCTTGTAGTAGACGTGCACATTTCAACATGACGTCCCTGATCCACTGGTGAAAAGGATGCTTTGATCCTCTCCTCTTTCATATAGAACCGTTTTATACAAAAAAGAGGGTGCAGAAAGTGCTTCATATTAGTTGTTATTTAGTTGTTTTGTTCTTTTGATTTAAAGATGGCACCGCGAGAGTGGCTGCCTTTACAGCCACTCCTGTATTTGTTTTTGTACTTCTTCCTTTCCTTTCCGCTTCCTGTCATAACTTTGCTGTTGTGAAATGTAAATTTCTCCACTGTGAGACTAATAAAGGCAAATCCAATGCAATCCAGGATATGCCAGCATCGTTTTAGATTGGGAGAAGAAAGGAGCCTCAGCGTGGAGCGCCGATGCGTATGTGGAATTGTCACGGCTTGGAATTGAAGTGGATTTACGTGGCACAGGAGATGTGAGACAATCTATTTTTATCAATGGAGGCTAGAGGTTCGAGTTTGCTATCAACATTTACCTTGTAGCAGATGCTCACATTTCACCATGACGTCCATGATCCACTGGTGAAAAGGACGCTTTGATCCTTTCATCTAGAACTGCTTCATGTAACAAAGAGGGTACAGAAAGTGATTAAGAATGAATGACTCTGTGTCTTTGTGTTGTCATATTTTTTGTTATTTAGTTTTTTTTTTTTGTTCTTTTGACTTCAAGATGGCGCAGCGGGAGTGGCTGCCTTTCCAGCAGCTCCTGTATTTAGTTTTTCTACTTCTTTCTTTCCTTTCATCTACCTTTCCAAACTTTGCTGCTGTGAGTAAAGGTGAATCCAATCCAATCCAAAGATGAGGAAAATGATTCAGAAAGGCCCATCCTAGACTCCGGATCCACAGTGTTGTCGAAGCTTTATTCTTTGATAGCGATGGCCATGATGATGAAGATGAGATGAGGAATGGAGAAAGGAGGAGGCGCTGTGCAAGGCTCTCCAGTGAAGTAATCACCAATTTGTAGAGATGAAGGAAGCAGCAGGGTTCATGCAAATTATTGTCATTTAATCCATTTTTCACAGAACCGGATCAAACACGTGCTTTGACTTTTTTTCTCCCCCCAACGGACGACCACGTTCAAATGTGACTCTGATTGTCCTGTTTCTGGCTGTTGATTGATTATCTCACCGACATTATGATTGTCATCCTTTGGTGGAACTCTGGAAGCATATTCTAAACCTCACCATGAGTGCAAGCAACCTTATGGAAATATTCGGATTACAGTGATACCTTGGCTTAGGAACTTAATTGGTTCCCAGACAGAGTGTGTAAGACAAAAACTGTGTATCCCAAAAATTAATTTCCCATAGGAAACCATTAAAATGAGAATCATCCGTTCCCAGGTCCCCATAAAACATAATTTTCTACTTTCTAATTTTCTAAGCCTACACAAAATATACCTTAGCTTATGTGTAATAAATGTCATATGGTATTATAATTAAAGAAGTAAACAGTACAAGAAAAAAATGGGCATCATTTAGAAAAGTGCCAGTCAGTCAGTCAAATCAGGGCCAGTCATAAACAGTCATGACAAAAGAGGTAATCAGCTTAGCTTAATAATAATAATAATAATAATAATAATAATAATAATAATAATAATAATAATAATAATAATAATAATAATAATAATAATAATAATACATTGCATTTATAAGCGCCTTTCAAAACTCTCAAGGACACTTTACAGTGACAGAACATTTTTTCTGCAGGTGAGCAGCCGCAGCCACATGCGCCAGCGTTCACTCAACCCGGAATAGTCCTCTGCTCCCCCCAACCTTAGAGTATATAGGGCCAGAGCTACCAGCAAAATTTTAGTTCTCTGACAAATCTTCTTGGATGAGGAGCGGAACGTCCGACACCTTTAAAGGACAAACGGCGTCTCCGGACAAGTTGTGTCCATAAATTGTAAAATGTCTTCAAATGACTTCTATTTTACAAATATTCCACCGCATATAGCTATAAAACAAAGCGGGTGACAAAGCTCCATACAAGGAATTAATCAGCCTGTGGAAACGGGTTGATTAATTCCTTACACGGCTTTGTCGCCATGTTCTGCCTTTTTTGGGTGCAACATTTACCACACCTGGTGCCTCAAAATGACACGGAATAGATTATTTAATCGATTGCAAACATGTATGCTTTCTTCTTCAGAACTATTTCAATCATATTCATAACTGGATGAGTAACAAGAAAGCATATTCTCCGAATCTGAAGCCATTGTTTGGATTCTCCAGCAAGGCAAGACGTCTTGCTGTGACACCACGAACATGGGGGCGGGACCTTTGAAACTGCCACTTCCGGTTTCAATTTGAAGTACTTTTGAGACACTTTAAGTCATTTTATTGGTGTTTTGCATTTGACTAAAAATATCGTTCGTTTTGGGTGTTTTAGATGCTATAAAACGTTTTTCTGATGTCAGTTAGGAACCAAAAAAGTGACGTCGGTTGTCCTTTAAAGAAGTACAGATGACGACTGAAGAACACTTTTTATCGATTGAATGTTTATGTAGTCCTCAAACTCAATATTTTGTGTGTCCTGCAATTGTAATGAAAGTGACAAAAACCCTGGCACTGCAGTGGACACATTTTTGTACATCGTCTGGCAGTGAATGAGTTAAGTTGAAGACCAGAAGATCCTAGGATGAGCCTAACGTTCTTCACTTGAATGTTCTGAAACACTTGGTGGAATTGCAGTCAAGAGAATTCTGAGATTGTGCTGCAATCTGATTGGATTGACTCTTTGCGAATGAATGTTTTACCCCAAGCATTTTTTCTGGAACATCTTTCACTAATCTACACTTTCTGACCTGTGGCAGCAATTCACTGGAGGATGTTACAGAACATACTGTCCTTGCTTGCAACATTAACCTCCAACAGTTTGCCCGTGGCAACCAGGGAGCCAATCTACTCGCACAACTCACCAACCCCTATTATCTCTTTCCGCTTAGAGACAATGGAGTGCAAGTAAAAGCAACAACCTGCACCATTGTGTCGCTTGCCATCAAGAAGCCAAATGCACATTATTGGAGCTCTCTGGTGGTGCAGTGGTTGTCATCCAGTACAAAGGTTGTGAGTTTGAGCCTGAACTTTGCGAACCTTGCGTCCTTGAGTAAGATACTGACTCCCCAGTTTTTCCAGATGCTATATCATCCATACGTGAATGAACTGATGGCGTTAGCGCACTTAGATTACCATGAAAGTACAACAATTGCAAATCAAGTCAAAGCTCCATTTATTTACCATTTATTGTCATGTTTCGGTTTGCGACCAACAGGTGGCACTGTAGGGCCCCACCAGCAGCTGCACAGGCGTTGGTCGTTTTAATCAGGGGCAGTTAAGAGGGCTCCCGCCACAACCGTTCAGTGTCGGGTCATTGTTTGTTTCACCCTGTCAGGTTTGTTTTATCTTGTCATGTTTTCTTTGTTTTCAGTCATGTTTTAGTCTGGGTTTTGTTTGTTACTTTGGTCCTTTTTGTTTTGATGACTGTTGTTTGTGATTTTGTTCCTTCTGACTTTATTTAATACAATTTACATGTTATACTCCACCCCAACAAAAAACAAATTTGCAGTCTTATTTCAGAAACTGCTTTTTTTAGGCCTGCATGTGTCACGTTTCGGTTTGCGACCAACAGGTGACAATGTAGGGCTTTGCCTGCAGCTGCACATGTGTTGGTCGTTTTAATCAGTGGCAGTTAAAAGGAATCCCGGCACGGCTGTTCAGTGTCGGGTCATTGTTTGTTTCACCCTGTCAGGTTTGTTTTGATGACTGTTGTTTTAGATTTTTTTCCTGCTGACTTTAATACAATTTACATTTTATACTACACCCCAACAAAAAACAAATTTACAGTTTTTTTCTTCAGAAACTGCATTTTTTTAAGCCTGCATGTGTCATGTTTTGGTTCGTGACCAACAGGTGACACTTTATGGCCTCGCCTGCAGTTGCACAGGTGTTGGTTGTTTTAATCAATGGCCGTTAAAAGGAATACCGGCACAACCGTTCAGTGTCAGGTCATTGCTTATTTCACCCTATCAGGTTTATTTCCACTTGTCATGTTTTACTCATGGTTTTGTTTGCTACTTTGGACCTTTTTGTTCTAATGACTTGTTTGAGATTTTATTCCTGCTGACTTTATTTAATACAAATTGGCAAATTCAGGGTGTATTTGACAAATTGTATTGAATAAAGCTCCTTCCTCCTGCCTGCTTTTTGGGGGTCCACCACCACCACCTTGCAAATCCTGACATTTATATTCCAAATTAAACAAAATGAAATTAAATGAAAATTAAAAAAATTCAGTATATATATTAACCCGACGGTTTTTTGTTTATTTTAGCAAAAAAAAAATCACGACCATCATAATTTTGGGCATTGCAATCATTGAACAACATTTTAAAAGTGTTTCCTCCAGTACACGTGCATTTGAACATTCTCCTCACTCTTAAATACATACTCCAGACAAAATTGGATTGATTATTTCAATCCTAATAGCTGGCAACCGAAACACGAGAAAAAAAACGTGTGCGTCCTTTTTTTTTGTTCTTTGCCCATTTAATGTCTGAACCATCATCAATGCGGCAGTATAATTGGATGCTTCTGCTTGTGCTACAATTTGTACCTCTCGCTTTCACAATGGCAACTATTAGCTGTTCACAGTGAGGGATGAGGCCCAAGTGCAGACTAATTGCATCATAAATCCAACACTGATTAAAAGGGGTCATGAGGGCGGCAGGCAGTGCATTTGGGTTGCCGTTCGGTTACCTGATAGGACGCAAGAGAAAGACATGTTGAAAAACTTCTTTTTTGGGGGAGGGGGGGATGGAATGAGTAGCTGAAGGGAGCGGCAAACTTTTCCCCCAATTACCACAGCAAGAGTGTGGGAGTGATGTAAGCTTGATGGCAGACAGTGGAGAAGAGATGCCTCAATGGGATCAAAGGTGTACTCTGTCATGCTTTGACAGGCTCACATGGGTGGGAAAGGGTACTTGAGGGAGTAAAAAAAAATCAATGACATGGCAGACAGTTATAACAAAAGCAAAGAAAGGGTCTTCTGTTTATTTGTGACTTCACCTCTATATATTCTTATTGATCGTTTGATGCCTACGCAGTATTCTCCCTGTTCTTTATTTTCAATTGACTCTTACAACGTGTGTGCCCCTCAGCTCAAAACATTTCAAATTGATTATTGAACATTTTTCATTCTGTGGTAGTGCACTTTGCGGTCTGGTCAACCGGAATCTGCTCGGAAATGGAATTAAGTAAAAGGTGAAGAAGGGCGTATAGACTTGATTAGCAAATTCTTTCCACACGGATTCACACTTTTTGTTGTGACCAGTTGGTCGCTCACATAATTGGTTTTCTCGTATGTGTCACAGGCACAGTGTCAAATGCTTTTCACAATTACAGTAATTGGCTTGTGCGAAAAGTATAATTAGTCTTCGTTTTTTCCCCCCCCCAGATTTAACTACAGTGGTACCTTGGCTTACAAACTTAATTGGTTCCCAAGTGTGTAAGGCGAAAAGTGTGTATCCCAAAAAATAATTTCCCATAGGAAACCATTAAAATGAGAATAATCCGTTTCCAGGTCCCCATAAAACATAATTTTATACTTCCTTTTTCTAAACCTTAAAATTACACAAAATATACCTTATTTTATGTATGATAAATGTGCTATGGTATTGTTGATCCCTTGTAGGTGCTTTCTCTGCGATAATTTTATCTAGTTCCTCATCAATTGTGTTCTGTTTAGCTGGGTTCATAGCTTTTTGCATCAAGTGTACAGATGGCTGTGCGGGTTGTTTGTGGAGCCTGATTGATGGGATATTTTAACCTTGCAGTCTACACTCTATCAAAGGTGAAACTCTCTCACTGCCGTCTGCCTATCATTTTAATGTTTAAACCACCTCCCCTCACTGCTGCGTTCTTGACCAATCACGTGGCTTTAACCAAAGACTGGGGGCAGGGAATAGAGGACAAAAACAAGCCGGCTGCCATTTTTTTGTGAGGAGAACGGGCCCGTTCCGTGAATGGCCCATCACTCATTGCGGCAGCTCCGTGTGCATCCTGAAAAATAGTTTGGATGCCAAGGTAAATGTTTCCTAAATTTAACGTTCGTAAACTGAAAAGTTCGTAAGCCAAGGGGTTCGTAAACTGAGGTATCACTGTATAGGTAATCATCCTGTCCCTTGGCACTAGTCAGGCTTGTGCTTCTGTGAGCATTGCCTGCAGCACAATATTGAAGCCAGTTCATTGCCGAAGAATTCCTTGAGAGTATCTCACTTATTAAACATGATCATTTGAGCTCAGTTTGGATCGTCCCAGAGACCTCTATTTATTTGATTTGAGTGCAGCCACTGGCGATGAAATGGCTCATCTCTCCATGCGCCTTTCATATATTTTCAAATACCGCAAAAATGACGAGGCAATAGAAACGTCAGCTTGAAGGGATTTACAGATGACCCTGGGAATTTGAGAAACTTCAATATCATAGAGTGATTCCACAAAACCAGCATAAATGAAAAATCCGGCCAATACTTAATAGGCTACGGCAGTTGCAGGCTGTGGATTTCATTGCTCGGCCTTCAGTAGTGCTACGTCTGAATCAATCCACAACTGACCTACCTTTCTTATGTCCATTTTTTCTTGCAAAGTCCATCTTGAAAATGGCTTTAACAGAAAATTTCCAACCAAATTAATTTCTTCTCCTCCTTCAGCCATTTTGAGTTGACAAAACTGCTCATAAATAAAAAAACAATATATTTGCGTATGCAGCTTGCTACAATACGATGTGCTAGCTCTGGCCAGTATGCTCTTATCACGAGCAGCTTGTGATCAGAGCAGTTTGTACAAACGATGATTGAATAGTGAATAGTCAATTATAGTCTGCAAAAACTATTTGACGCAACCCATTTGGGTTGCCAACGCAAATTCTGATGGCTGAAACGTGATTGGTTAAATGCTGAAATCGGGAAAAGTAATAAAAAGAAGCTAAAAGAAATTTTGGAATTATTTCTGAAGAATTTATGGACAAAATATAATTGACATCAGTCCATGATACAGATATTTTTAAGGCTTTGGAGGCCTTGACGATCCGCCCCTGGGATACGGTGATTGGGGTAATTTTGTAAAAAAAAAAAAATGCTTTTCAACCAGTAATATTTGCTTAATCCATCATTTTTTTGGAAAAAATCCCATCATCTGTCCCAAAAATGAACAACCCTTCGGTTCGAGGGATGTAATGTCCCTCTTTGCATACAACTACTTGCTATCCCTCATGTTAGATTAAAATGAGACAACTTTTCTCTCCTTCAGAAGAAAAAAGGACAGCTGATACCCGGCATGTATGGTTGTGTCGGCTAGCAAGAGCGCTACTTAGCTACCATTAACCCCCATTACTGCCAGAGGGGAAAAAATGTGCATGCTTATGAACTGACATCGACACATGCTAACAGACCTGAAACTGCCTTTACTGCCCTAGCGTCTAAGCATACTTGTGACTACCACAGTGTGAGTGACTGGATGGGGGGGGGGGGGGTATCAGTGTAAATGATTGTTGAATCTGTAAATGATCATTAAATTCAATGAACGAAGTGCCGGTACAGAGTGGCTTTCTATCCATCCATTGTCTGTTTATCCTCATGAGTGTCCTGACATGAGTGTCCCAAACATTGTTCTGAACTTTAGAATGAGCAAGCTTTACAATGGTTTAAACCAGCAAATAGTCAAGATCACAGGGCGGTGCAATTAATTTGCACAAGGTTGTAGTGTTGTGAGATTAATACCATGATAATATTTAACTCATTCACTGCCAAACGTGAAAAAAATGTCTCCACTACACTGTCAGGGCTTTTGTCATTGTCCCTTGAATTCCAGGACCGACAGAATATTGAGTTTTAGGACTACATAAAGATTCAATGCAGTGTTAGAAACATTAGACTCTTTTTTCATGATGAAAAAAGATTTAATTCCTAAATTATATGGCTCTGAGATTATATGAGTTTGAAATGAGGGCAGCTATCCAAAATACAATGCAATATATACATATTGGTTTATATAGCGCTTGAACAACAGCTGAAGGTGGTACCAAGCACTAACATGGAAAAAACGGAAATGCTACCCCCTTATGGAAAAGAAGAAAACCATTGCCAGAGCTCATGGCCAGCACTTTATCGGCACTCAAGCATGAAAAAACAAAACCCGAACAAATTCGGGAATGGCGCTCTATGTCCTATTTTCAGTTCCCAAATAAATTCGTGAATGGCAGTGAATGAGTTAAGATTTCGAAATTGCTGCATTCCTGGTGCTCATTGAAATGTCATGAAATGATAATAACTGTTATAAACACACTGTTGATTAGAGATTTTCCTGTAATTGGCATACTCATAAGTGGGTATTTTTTTCTAGTCGCAGAGAAAAAAAACGCAGGCAGGCGTCATTCCACAACAAGGCAAGTGTCTGTGATCTGAATTAGCATCCGCAAAAAGAGTCGTTACAAGGCTCCCCTAGCTTGTTTGTAACAGACCAATGGCTATGTCTGCAGCTGTCAAAGAAGCTAATTTACCAGGTGACTGCCTCTTCAGCTGCCTTCTCCGAGCGTCAATGTGTCATATGTCTTTGCGACACTGTGATAGAGATTAGACAGAATAAGAAGTTATATTTAAAAGTTTCATGCTGTTATATGCTTAGTCAACATGTGTGACTCGAATACACAATTGACGCACAGACAACCTGGGGTCAATCTGAGGTCAACAGACACAGCAAGTTAAACTGTCATCTTCATCAAGGAGATCTCGCCTTGGACAGAATTTAGGACTTGGGAAACTCCTTTATCACCGAAGCAATTTACGACTTGAAACTCCTTCGCAGGAAGAGCTCATTAGCCAGGTCACAAATGTATCAGTTCATGGAAAAAAATAATGTTTTATTGCTTACGGCTGTTCGTGCTCAGAACTAAAGAGGTGTTGTATTCTAATCAAGAAAACTATGTTTTACTTATGTATCACTTAAATCCGCATATACTCTCAATAAATAGCTTGGCATAGGGCTGCAGAATTCAGGCGTCTGTCATGAATGGCTGCGTCTCCTGCCGGCAGTAAAGACAATCTTTCTGGGTCCGAGACTTCATCCACAGTGTCCGATCAAACATCTCTAACACACTGTGAGAACACATTGTGGTGTGTGAGTCGCTTGTTAATGGAAGTGTGTGATGATTCAGGGTTTGAGCCCCTTTGCGTCCGAGGAGCAAATCAGGTGACTGACTCAACGGAGATGACACATGCCACTCAAGATGGAGGGCAGGAAGGTCTTTCCAATTATCCAGAGGGTGCTGTTCTCTGCCTATTACCGGGAAAGTCACAGGAACTCCAGTTTGACCTGATCTTGTTCCCCCATTTTCTCTGAACGTTAGCACTGGAGCTGTTGGGGATGCAGACAAAAGTCCATCACAACTCCACTACTAAAGGCAGAGTATTTCGAACACCGTTCTACATGGAGAAAAAGCAATGGGAAGAAAAATGCGGAACCCTCTGTGGTGAAATGTCCTCCCCCAAATTCATCCAAAAGGGCATTTGTGTGGTCAGAAGTCGTTGATTTTAGTTCAGCGGGCCTGGCTGAAAGTTTTCATGATAAGACATCCCTAAGGTGGCTGACGAATGGGACGTCTTGATGCCCCACTACAGTATTTGTTTCATGAGGAAAATTTGCTCCACCCTTTTGCCACCCTCATACTCTTTTTATTCCCCCCCTCTCTCGCTCCCTCGTTTTCTCTCTCTCTCTCTCTCTCTCTCTCTCTCTCTCTCTCTCTCTCTCTCTCTCTCTCTCTCCCTCTCTCTCTTTTTCTCTCTCCCTCCCTCTCTCTCCACTTCTCTCTCTCTTTCTCTTTTTCTCTCCCCCTCTCTTCCACTCTCTCTCCCCTCTTCTCTCTCCCTCTCTCTACTTTTATCTCCCTCTCTTTCTTTCTCCATTTCTCTCTCTCTCTCTATTTCTCACTCCCTCTCTATTTCTCTCTCCCTCTCTCTCTATTTCTCTCTCACCATCTCTCCCTCTCTCACTCCCCCCTCTCTCTCTCTCTCTCCCTCTCTCTCTCTCTCTCTTTCGATCTCACGTCTTCTCTCTCTCTCTCTCTCTCTCTCTCTCTCTCTCTCTCTCTCTCTCTCTCTCTCTCTCTCTCTCTCTCTCTCTCTCTCTCTCTAGTTATCTCTCTTCCTCTCTTTGTCTCCCCCTCTCTCTCTTTCTCTTCCCCCCCCCCCATTCTCTCTGCCAACCTCTCTCTCCCCCTTCTTTCCTTCCTTCCTTCCTTCCTACCTTCGTTCGTTCGTTCCTTCCTTCCTTCCTCTCTCTCGGTCACTCTCTCGCTCTCGCTCACTCTCTCTCTTACTCTCTTTACCTCTCTCTTTTACTCTCTTTACCTCTCTCTCACTCTCTCTCCATCTCTCTCCATCTCCCCCATCTATCCCTTTATCTTCCACCCTCCACCCCCTTCCCTCTCTCCCTTTCTCTATCTCTCTCTCTCTCTCACTTGCTCGCTCGCACTCAAAGACTCACACACACAGACACACGCACACACACACACACACACACACTTACACGAGATATGGTTTCCTTACTCAAAGCCACAATCACAACGATGATGTGCTCGATCCAAGTTTGAAATGTTCCCTCCTCTCCAAAGTCGTCCAGTCCTGCAGGGAGAACTAATGAATACATTCTCTCGAGCTACTGTGCAGTCTATTACCATTCATCGGGTGGTGATTCAATTCAATTACAGATCATGGCTGTATTTATTTTCCCCTCAAGTCACGTTAATTCTTGTATCATAGACAAGAAAAATAAAGTGATGGCCCACTTAGTCTCACCTAAGCAGCAGAGAAGTGAGTGATGATTAAGTTTCTGTAATCGAAAGAGTCTACACGGAATCTTTGAATCAGACTTGATGATTTTGCATCTGATGTCATCTTGAATTTGTACCAAAAAGTGAATTCAAACATAGTCGCAGCGTTTGAAAACATTTAATGGAGTGAGAAACTCCATTTGACATGCGAGAATTCCAGTCGACCTTTTCAAGGCAGAAGTGATAAGTTCTCCTGAAAGCGCATTCATCAATAGAAACGTCTTCCTTCTTGATCTCGCTTGTTTCCCAAGATAACAGTGCGCGTGGCATATTGATAAGCTACATCCCTTCTTACATCCATACATCAAACAACCTCAGACTTTCATAGCAGTTTTTGTGACTGTGTGGCCACCAACAAACGTACAGCCACAATGTTGACTGTTCAACATGATGTGATTTCCCCAAACGTATGTTTAGCACCACCGTGCCTAAACAACGTCATTTATTATTGACAAATATCTCCAATTGCCACTTCTGCGTTCACCAAATCATTTTTCTTATTCAGGCAGGGCTGCCTGAACTGACTTTGTATGGAGTAAGGGTGGAGATTCACAGCACAATGAAAAAAGGGGTTTCTTTCTCAGGAAGCACAGCCAATATAAAAAACGGTGCCAAAAACAGAGATGAAAGTCCTCTGAGTTGTCCTATAATTTCGCATTTTTCACATTTTCATGAACGTTCCTTTGGTAAATTGAGGAAAAAATGTGCTAAAAATTACTGTATTTTCCGGTGTATAAGGCGTACCCCCAATGAATGGTTTATTATGAAACTTTTTCCATATACCGTATAAGGTGCACCAAACGATAAGGCGCACATTCAATGAATTAAAGAAGGTTCCCAAATACAGTGATACCTCAGCTTACAAACTTAATTAGTTCCCAGAAAGTGCGTGTAAGGCGAAATGTTCGTCTGCCAAACATTAATTTCCCATAAGAAACCGTTACAAATGTGAATAATCCGTTCCCAGGTCCCCATAAAACATAATTTTCTCCTAAATAAGCCTTAAAACTACACAAAATATACCTTATTTTATGTATAATATGTATTATAAGTGCCTTGCACGCTGGGTCAGAGAGGACATTAATTTGATCTGTGCTGTATGTCAATGTATATTAGCATATTTGACAATAAAGCTGACTTTGACTTTGACAATAAATGTGGCTGTAATTAAAGAAATAAAGTGTACTGTATAATAAAGTCATTTTATTTACCTTTCTGATGGTAGTTGTCAATGGATGACGAACTTCCAGGTTTCCTCTTGATGATATCCGAGTTGTGAAGTTGCCGTGCTTTCTCGGCGATAATACCCTGAGTCACACTGTCCCCTGCTAGCTGCTTTTAGTTAATCCAAATCAACAGAAGTTTTTCAACCTTTCCTATTGCCTGAGACCATTGCTTAGACAACACAGAAACACCCTTAACCACATGTAGCAATGGTCGACTTAGCATACTGGCAGAGGGACGCTATGTCACACAAACACATACCTCATTTGTGTTTTGAAGAAATTCAAGATTTTTGGGTGTACCTTATATACCATAAATATCGATGAAAAGGTTTCTTCAGCCGTCATCTGTACTTCTTTGAAATTGTCGGACGTTTCGCTTCTTATCCAAGAAACTTCGTCAGCAAACTTTTTTGGGGTTTGCTGACGAAGTTTCTTGGATAAGAAGCGAAACGTCCGACACCTTCAAAGAAGTACAGATGACGGCTGAAGAAACCTTTTCATCGATGGACCATTCCTGTACGACTGAGAGCTTACACAGACGTATACCAGAAATATGGTAATCGGACAAAAAAATCTCTCTGCAGGTACTTTTCCCTCAAGCCATGACCATTTGAACATGTTCCCAACACCTGCATTTATTGCACGTACTGTATGTCAGCTGAATGTGACCAATGTATGTGAGGATAAAGCGGTCAGGAAGATGAATGAGTGAAGAGATTTTTTTTTTTGTCTTGTACTTAAACATCGAAGGGGAAAGTTGTAAAGATCGTACGACTGTCCATGTTTTTATGTTATGTTTATTATTTTGCTTTATGTTGACTATTTGGTGAAGCGCTTTGTTATAGCTGCTGCTGTTGTGAAAACGCTATATAAATTAGGATGTATTGTATTGTAACTATTTCCCCCTAGAATTTTCAGGAAAGTCTTTTATCTCTGTAAACAAATCATACAAATGTCATACTGTGTTGATTCCTGTGAGAGAAAAGCTGAAAATCACTTCTTTCACTTATTTTCCCACATCAAAAACGCAGAGTACACTCTTGTGACCTCGGCGAGTATGGGCTTTCTAAGGACTAAGGACGTCCTTGTGAATGTTTTCGGCGGAATACTAGTCTCTTTTCTGATTGGAACGGCAGTGTACTTCTTGATGTATTTCTGCCAGGTAATTAAAGGGGGAGAAAAAATGATAAATGTGAGTCCTCTCCTTCGCTGTCAGATTCGACATTTTGAGAGCAGCACAAAATGCGTGTTGAGATCTTCTCTCACCCAAGTCTTCACAAGTAAGCAACTGATGCATACTATGCTTCAGCTAACAGCCGAGAACAACATTCCTTTATTTTGTGCATCACCCATTTCAGAGTTTTTATGCATCACCGCAAGATTCATAAGGAACAAGAGTTGAAACAAAAAATGGAAAAATCCTACCACAGTTGGTTAAGTCAAAGTCAAAGCCAGCTTTATCGTCAAATATGCTAATATGCATGACATACAGCACAGATGAAATTAATGTCGTCTAGGACCCAACGTGCAAAGCACTTATAATGTGGCGAAAAAAACCACACACAATTGACAACAGACAATACATGTAATTTCTGAATGGAAAGTGAGGTAGTGTCATGTAAAGTAATGTAGTGACGTATGTAAAGTGAGGTAGTGTCGTATGTAAAATGACGTAGTGTAGTAATGCAAAAACAAACAAAAAAGGTTGAAATGAGGTCTTGCAGAAGAAAAAACGAGAAAAAAAATAGAGTTCAGGATGATAGTACAACGTGTAGCGTGTGGCAGTAGGAAGGGGCAGGGGTGGCAGGGCTGGGAGGGAGTTGAGTTAAGTAGTGCGATGGACTTTCCCTCACAGTTCGATGTGGGATGCTCACCATCAATGGATCTTCAAGGGTCTTTCTTGTCCTCCTTGGAAGATGAATGGAGCTTCAAAAGTTTTTCTTTCGTCACAAACAACAGGCTTATCCTCCCTGACAATAAATACAATACATTCTAACTGGAAAATAAAATAGTATTGGAATATTTTTCCATTCATATTTCAATGGAATCAAACTATAGTATAGCATTTGAACTTTTAGTTAATATACTTGATTGTATTATCTATCTATCTATCTATCTATCTATCTATCTATCTATCTATCTATCTATCTATCTATCTATCTATCTATCTATCTATCTATCTATCTATCTATCTATCTATCTATCTATCTATCTATCTATCTATCTATCTAACTGGCTAGCTATTTTAAATAAATTATCATGAATTACTTGCCTTCAACTGCAAGTAATTTTGACTTTGAGTTAGAATCAGTGCTTCGCAATCTAAAAATCTCACAGAAGAAACGAGTGTCAGCGCCGATGACTCTGGAACTGTCGCGGCTTGGAATTGATGCGAATTTGCTTGGGACAGGGGATGTGAGACTCTCTTTCCATCAATGGATGCTTGAGCTTTGTGTTTGCTTTCAACATTTAGCTTGTAGCAGACATGCACTTTCCACCATGACGTCCCTAATCCACTGGTGAAAGGGACGCTTTGATCCTCTCATCTAGAACGGCTTCATACAACTAAGAGGGTGCAGAAAGTGCTTAAGATTGAATGACTATTTGTGTCGTTTGGGTTGTGTCACATTATTATTATTATTATTATTTGACTTCAAGATGGCGCCGTGGCAGTGGCTGCTTAACAGAGTTCCTGTATTTTGTTTTTCGACTTCTTCCTTTCCTTTCCTCTTACTTTCATCACTTTTCTGCTGTGGAATGTACATTTGTCCACTATAAAACTAATAAAGGCTAATCCAATCCAATCCTATCCAAAGACATATTTTTATAAATATGTCTAATTTACCTAGGTTCCACATTGAGTTAATATGTATTTTCAATTGAAACAGGTCACTACTGAACATGATATCACATAAGAAACAGCTTCCTTCTGTTTTGATTTGTTTTGAAGTATTCATTTTCTTCTTATCTTTCTTCTTTTATGTAAATATGAATCGATGCAATGTTTTCACGAGATGGTGGAACCGCTTTGAAAACTCACTCGCTGCAATTCCCCACCTATTTGTCTTTGATATTCGTCTTTGAGCGCGCCTCTGATGTGCCTTTTTTCCCTCCATTTTAGGGGAAAAGGAGTAGTAGGTATGATTATTGTACTGGAAGAGAGGCAGCTGTGTCAGGTGTGATATGCTCGACCAATTTCAGCTTCCTGTCAAATTGCTGCTCAGTCAGGGATGAAGGCTATTTTTTGAATGGCTCTTCATCGTCAGCGGTGTTGAGAGACATTGGAAATAAAAATAGTTGAGTCTGAAGTTCTCGGCTACAATGTTGCTATTTAATGAGGCAAAGGCTTTCTCACCTTTATTTGAGACACATCAATCCGGAGTATGTGTGAGATGGTTATTTAAAAGCGGAAGAAAGCAACAAATGTTCTTGAAATGTCCATTAATTGTATGATGACAGTGATGTACTCTGTTTGAACTCTTGCAAGTGATGTCATCATTTTGGTAATACAGTGATACATTGGCTTATGAACTTAATTGGTTCCCAGACAGAGTGTGTGGGGCGAAAAGTGTGCATGCCAAAAGTTAATTTTCCATAGGAAACCATTAAAATGAGAATAATCCGTTCCCAGGTCCCCAGAAAACATAATGTTCTACTTTCGAATTTTCTAAGTCTTAAAACTACACAAAATATACATTATTTTATGTATAATAAATGTGCTATGGTATTATAATTAAAGAAATGAACTGTACTGTATGTATGTAGTTTTATTTACCTTTGTGATGTCATCAGCATTAAGAACTTGATGAGGAATGTAGCCTTCTTTCACCATCTTGAGGAATGATCCCTTGTAGGTGCTTTCTCTGTGATAATTGTATCTAGTTCCTCATCAATTGTGTTCTGTTTAGCTGGGTTGATAGCTTTTTGCATCAAGTGTACAGATGGCTTGTGCGGGTTGTTTGTGGAGCCTGATTTATGGGATATTTTCACCTCACAGTCTACACTCTGCCTTTGAACTATCAAAGTTGAAATTCTTTCACTGTTGTCTGCCTGTCTCTTTAATGTTTAAACCGCCCTCCTCCCTGATGCGTTCTTGACCAATCACGTGGCTTTAACCGAAGATTGGGGGCGGGGAATAGAAGACAAAAACAGTCGGCTGCCATTTTGTTGTTGGAAGAATGGGCTCGTTCGTGAACGACACATCACTCATTGAGACAGCTCCGTGTATGAAAAAAGTTCGTATGCCAAGGTAAAGTTTGAATTCCAAGGTAATTTTTTAATAAATGTAACGTTCGTAAACCGAAAAGTTCGTAAGCCAAGGGGTTCGTAAACCGAGGTATCACTGTACCCATTTCGGCATCTTACGCCGATCCACTGCAATGGTGGTTGCATTTTGATAGAACACATTCAATATGAACCATAGTTTAGTTGCATGCATCCCACACTTGACTGGGTTTTATTCCCATTAAGTCACACTGTATCACTCGTGAACCGACTACTCCCGTTGGCTATGAATTCATAACTAAAGAGTTTGGAAATTCTTCAGACGTTGTACCTCTCGGTTTCTCAGTTCCCCGTCATAGTTGGTTTTCTCTGCAGGGGTGACAATTGCGACATGTATCATCAACATCAACTGTTTTTGATTAGGGAGGCATGTCGGGGCCATTTGACTGTCATTACTAGACAGGTCTGGGGCCATTGTGTTTTTTTTGCGGTACGAATGGGCAAAATTTTCACAGCCCCGCTTTGTTCCGTGAAAAGGTCGGTACTGATGGATGTATGGCTTGAGGAGCACGCGATATGAAGAGTGGAGCGTCAGCGCAGAGCTGTTGCAGCTTCGAATTGAAGCGGATTCACATAGGACAGGAGATGTGAGACATGTCTGTGTAAGCTCTCAGTCGTACAGGAGTGGTCCATCGATGAAAAGGTTTCCTCAGCCGTCATCTGTACTTCTTCGAAGGTGTCGGACGTTTCGCTTCTCATCCGAGGAGCTTCGTCAGCGAACTAAAATTTGCTTGGATTCCGGGCCCTATATATATATATATACTGTATATACATGTGTTGATTCTTTCACTGTTTTCATTATTTGTGCTGCAGGTTTCAAAAATGCAGCGCAAATGTTTACATTTCTAGACTTCCAGTCACCATCGGCAAAGATAAAAACATCATGAAGTCTGACAGCCCATTTCTACTGCGGTCCTCTGGACTTAAAACTACAACCCAAAACAAAAATATGAACATGTAATTTGAAATTCCATCCATCCATTTTCCGTACCGCGTATTCTTCATTAGGGTCGTGGAGGGTTCTGCAGCCTATCCCAGCCGTCTTCGGTCAATAGGTGGGGGACACCCTGAACCGGTTGCCAGCTAATCACAGGGCACACAGAGACAAATCACCATACATGGTCACACTCACAATTTGGAGTGTTAAATCAGTCTGTCAAGCATGTTTTTGGAACGAGGGAGGAAACCAGAGGACCCGTAGAAAACCCACTGCGTTATTCTTTCGTGAGAAAGACGTTAATAAAACACTTTCAAGCATAGTTTTTGGAGCTCCTGTTGCTCCAGGTTGTTTTGCAACGCTATTAATAGTGGATGTTGCCCATGGCTGTTTTGCATGTCTGTTTCTATTTACAAACACTTCCAAAAGAAGTTCACCGCCATGATCAATGTTGACTCGCCTCATTGTACTCTGCAAACAGAAAAATGAAAAGAGGAGAAAAACAACCACGTGTTGGAGCAGGGACCTATCATAGCAGAGTCCGGCACCACCATGTCTGGACAGTAGGGATATATATATATATAGAGCCGAAACTACCAGCTAGACTTTAGTTTGCTGACGGAGTTTCTTGGATAAGAAGCGAAACGGCTGACACCTTCAAAGAAGTACAGATGACGGCTGAAGAAACCTTTTCATCAATGGACCACTCCTGTACGACTGAGAGCTTACACAGACCCACGTGTTGGTTGACTACAATTCTTTAGTTCGGGCTGTTTTTCGTCAATTCGAAATTCAGTCCAATTGGTTTCATTTATTTCCAAGTCCTTCAGTCATGTTACATCTATGTTTGACCTGCTGCTTGCTGCTGTCCTCTCCAACATGTTGATTGATTGTGCAAGGAGGAAAACAGCTCCTCATGCCCATGACCCCCCATTGTAGATATACTCTACTGTCATATATCCTTGTTGCTTGAAATGTTGATGGGTTGAGATGTTTGCAGTCGAGGCATGAAAACGTAGGTCATCGGGTTCCATGTTGTCTTTATTTTGCTCAATTCTGCCCATCTATTGAATCATTTATAAACCACACAGACATTTATTACATCAATGATCTAACCAGTGTCAGACGGTCAACGCCTGCAAAGCCTTCTCTGCCGGCCTAAAGATATATCTGAATCACGGACTGATGTTAATTATATTTTGTCCATGAATTCTTATTAAATAATTCCAAATTTTTAAGTATAATACCATATGACATTTATTATACATAAAATAAGGTATATTTTGTGTAGTTTTAAGGCTTAGAAAATTAGAAAGTAGAAAATTATGTTTTATGGGGACCTGGGAACGGATTATTCTCATTTTAATTGTTTCCGATGGGAAATTAATTTTTGGGATACACACTTTTCGCCTTACACACTGTCTGGGAACCAATTAAGTTTGTAAGCCAAGGTATCACTGTACTTTTTTTTTGTCTGTCTCAGGACATTTGCCAGATCAAGTCCATTTGGAGGTTACTCTTGCTTATGCGAGCTTTCTCAGATTGCAGTGACGGAGCAATCGCACAGTTTATGTAAGCTATAGGTACAGCCTTTTGATCTCTTATCAATGGTCGCGCGCCATAGTCATTTATCAAGGACATTTCAAATGCTGCTTTATCATGTCCAGCGGCCAAATTCATTTTCTCTGTGAATACATTCCGCAGCGAACTCATACATCATACTCATCCACGTGCCATGATGTTATCGAATAGAGCAGTCATCTCGACTAAAATTCAAAGACGACTCTTCAGTTGTCACGCTCCATTTTCCTGTTTGTTGCGGGTGATGAGTAGCTAATAGCAGTGACATATTGGTTTCACTTTATCTGATGGCTCTGCTTCATTTCGGGGTGTTGGTAAGTCTGTCTGCAGTGAAGAAAAGCGGTTTGGTTCCTCATGAACGTTGTCGGCTGCAAGTCGATTGTTACCACTGAATAACAGCTGAATTGAAGTGGGCCATTAAGGGCATAAACCTCGTCAAGTGGCCTCAGTGGGACATTCTTTGTAGTGTAGTGGGAGGGAAAGCAACGATGAGTGGGGCGCTGTAAGCAGCTTGCATCCCACGTTTTGTTTTCCACACCACAAAATGGAATCACTTGAAGCTTGTTCCTCCAAAACCCTGACTCGTTTCAAAAGAGGGTTATCTCCATATACATATTCAAAAATAATGGGTCAGATGAAGCTGCGTGTGCTTTAAAATGGTCACCGGCAGGATGGTCCCGATTAAAACCGATTTGTCAGAAGAACACTGAGGACAGGCGATGCTCTCTTGAGCCTTTTTCTGAGTAAGTGCTTGTTGATTTATGGTGTGCACAAGGACATTTAAGTGCTTTGTAGAATTAAATGGTGATAAAATCAATCATGGAATTATTTGTCTCAGATGTCTCATTTGAATCACATCTCCAAGACTGAACAAGCCATATTCTGGCAGCTGATCTCCAGTCATTGATGTGATCAATGTGGCTGAAAATCAGACGGATGCAAATGCAAATTGGGATTTTTGTTAAACCGGGTTGAGATTTGGGTGATATTCCTGCATTAGAGTAGCCTTGTCAAAATTGCCACCCAGAGTGATGACTGCACCGCCCTCTAAAAACCAAGTGAAAGAATTAATGATAATAAATTATAATACATTTCATTTATAAATGCCTTTCAAAACTCTCAAGGTCACTTTACAGTCACAGGATAAGTTTTTTTCTCTCGGTGAGCAGCGGCAGCCACACGCGACAGTGTTCACTCAACCCGGAATAACTCAAATAGATAAGATGGCGCACAAGCTCCGTTAGAAATGGACTGATTTGTCTGCTGGGAATTTGTGTCAACTTCCGTATGGTGTTACCGCAATTGATAGTGTTGGTGCAACACACAACGATTCAACATCGCATTATTTATGTGTTTTCCTTCTAAAAGTTCACGAAGTTCTCAGGCCAAACAAAGTACCCAAAATGCATTGTGTGTCGCTTTCTCGGTCAGGAGCGTTCCTGACGTGACGTCACGTCAGGCATCATCATCAACTCGAAAACAAGACTTCTTCAATATTTAGCGTGAGTCTTAAAACGTAAAATATAGCTATATGCGGTGAAATCTTTGTAAAATGCGCTCAGTAGAAGTCATTTGAAGTGCTTTTACAAATTATGGACACAACTTGTCCGGAGTTGTCGGTTGTCGGTTGTCGGTTGTACAAAAACAAAGTACATTGCTGTTTCTGAGCCAAAATCTCTGATGTACAGATTTGCTCAACATGTAATTTTATATTGTCATTTTCGAGTAAAAAAAAACAAAACAAACACTACATCACACTTTTTCCAGTCACCACGAGCTTTATTTGCATAAATATACCCACATAAAAGGAATGAAAGTAGCCCACTGTCTATTACAATGCATTGTTCATGGCACAACCAGCAAGTTGTTTTGATGTTTTCCACAAAATTGCTTTGGAGATGACAGCAGTGATTTGCAAGATCTTACATGCGGATTACATGCTTAACAATGCTAATGCAATCACCAGCCATTGTTATGTCATCATATCACGCAGGCCTATATGTGCTCCTCTCAGAAAAATGTGCCCTCCCCGGATAAAAGTGTGCTGTCTGCATTTTTATAGATGG
Organism: Hippocampus bargibanti; assembly: GCF_051943395.1. Lineage (NCBI taxonomy): Eukaryota > Metazoa > Chordata > Actinopteri > Syngnathiformes > Syngnathidae > Hippocampus > Hippocampus bargibanti. The sequence continues at coordinate 4,938,092 of NC_142734.1, read as the reverse complement.
TCACCTTGTTTTTCTTTCTTTTCTCACTGGCACAACTGTGTAAATAAACTTTGACCAACCCCAAAAGTGATGTGAACTAAGTTGCTCATGTGCAGTGTATCGCTATATATACAGTAAAGTCTCGTTATATCGATATTCAAGGGAGTCCGAAAAAATATCGATATAACCGGGACTATCGATATATCCGACCCTGTTTGCATGTAATTTTCTCCGTGCGTGCATAGAAATAGTATCGATATAACCGGGACTATCGATATATCCGATATCGATATAACGAGACTTTACTGTATGTCTACTAATTATGAGCTATTTGGGCTCAGGCAGACACAGTTACATATAATGTATTGGATATCGGAGACAATAATATGGTACCAACATTTTGGGCATTAAACTGTGACTGGTGAGAGACAACAGGAAGCCGTTCACTTGGATAAATCATAATTAAGGATTTTATTGATTCATTGTTGTGGGCCAAATATTCAGGTAAGTTTCAATAACCTTTATTCTCTTCTTTCACAGGGAAAGATGGAGTCGACCTGGCGTGGCTTAGGGTGACAGGTAGGTGCACCTTAGATCACGGGTGTCAAAGTCAAGGCCGGCGGGCCAAATCCGGCCCGCCACATCATTTTTTTCGGCCCGCGAAAGCAAATCAAACTTGTTAAATTCTATGATGATTGCTAAAATCTGAGCCAAAATGTCATATTTTTGGATGTCAACCACAATAAAAGTCATTATTGTTGACTTCAGATTTGAAAACGAGTTATTCATTAATTTTCTGTGTGCTCTATATGTAATATTTGAAGGGATTTAAACATTCTAATGGGTTCTCCAAATTCATAACGGCCCTCGAGAGGAAACCATAACTACAATGTGGCCCGTGGCAAAAAATGACTTTGACACCCCTGCCTTAGATCATTGTCAATCATAGGACTGATACAGAAACATTGTTGCTGCTCAGAGGAAATCTAAATTTAGATATTCAAGCTTTACTGCCTACTGCAATACAATTGCAGTTTTTCTTCACATCAGAAGAAAAATGTTGTTAATTTGGAATTTCTCTAATATGAGTCAAAATCAAAGTCAGCTTTATTGTCAAATATGCTAATATGCATGACATACAGCACAAATGAAATTAATGTCCTCTCGGACCCAGCGTTCAAGGCACTTATAACGTGGCTAAAAAAAACACACACAATTGACAACAGACAATAGATGTAATTTATGAATGTAAAGTGAGGTAGTGTTTTTTTTCATAGCAGTGTAATTTCATAGCATTAGAACTGTGTGTGTCCAAAAAGAAATTAAAAATTAGGGACGTTATTGAATCTAGGTCAGATGAATGTGTCATTGATGAGGTGTTTGCGTCCCAATCTCCGGCGAGTGACATCATTTACAGAACGCAGAGTGCCAGTTAGGTGTTGTACTGCATTTTTTATTGTTCTGTTAGCCACTCTTTGCCATTGTTATTAAAATTTATCAGTGTTGTTCTTAATTATCAATACATTTTAAGGTATAATGACTTTTAATACAGATAGAAGTTTACTTTTTTTCCCATCTGTGTCCAAGCGTCCATAATCACTCAGCGTAATAATCTTTGGACTGTCACTCACAACACTTTTGACTTCATCATCACTTTCAAACTTTGTGCCAACTACTGTGAACTGCTGAGGCAGATCAAGAAAGTCATAAAGAATGAATGCAAGGGTCATCAGTCAGAGGGAGTCATCTTGCCTCATGACAACACAAGTTCTCACACAGCAACCCAAATCATGCAGCCCATCAATGAGCTGAGGTGGGAAATGGTCCCTCGTCCCTTTTACAGCCCAGACTTTGACTCTTGAGACTTCCACCTCTTTAGTACCTTAAAAGCATTCACACAATGTTTGAAAGCACAGAATCTTCTTCTTTCGATGAACGTGCTTTCAAAGCTCTCGAGGACACTTTACAGTCACAGACAAGCATAGATACAATAATAAATAAAGTACAATTATAAATACAATACAATAAATAAAATACAATTACAAATAGAAACATAAGAGAGCTACACAGAAAATGCAATTTTAAATAGGTGGGTTTTGAGATGGGATTTGAAGGTGGGAAGAGAATCCATTTTACGAATGTTGGGAGGAGGTGAGTTCCAGAGTTTGGGGGTAGAGCAGCTGAAAGCACTGTCCCCCATCGTGCTGAGATGGGCATGGGGGGGAGGGGCACACAGAGGTGGAGGGAGGAAGAGCATCTGAGGGAATGAGAGGGAATAGATATTAGAAGACGGTCAGATAGGTATGGGGGGAGGCAAGGTTATTGAAAGCTTTAAATGTATATAGGCGAATTTTAAAGTTGATTCTATATTTGACCGGGAGCCAGTGGAGCTCTTGGGGGATGTGGTGAAAGGATGCGGTTCTGGTGATGATCCGGGCTGAATAATATAGTCCACAATGGGTCCACACGAAGGGCAACAAACACCATATGAAAAAAAAAAAAACACGGATAAACTCATAATTCACATTTTCCACAATAATGTGTGGTTGCTCCCACCCAAATAACAACCCAAATAAAACAAAACGAAAAGAACAACTCGTTGCTGTGTTAAGTTCATACATACTGTCTCCTTATTATCGAATTCACAACAGGTTATTTTATTACCGACAGTGGCGTTTTAGAGGTGATCAATTACCTTCAAAACGCCACTGTCTGTAATAAAATAACTTAACTTGTAAATTAGAAAAAGAACTATTTGTAACATTTCGAAGTGAAACCCACAAATGTGGTAAACTATGAATATTCAAATGTCCATTGAAGTAGAAGAAGCACCCTCCAAAAAAAGCAATGTGGTCATTGGGTCATCACTTGACCTTGCCTGCAGTCTACACATTGCCTGTTCATTCACAGCAATTTCCCTTGATTGTCTTGTCTCCATTAACAGAAGTAATGGTTGAATCATATGCATAGGCTTAAAGGACAATCGACGTCTCCGGACAAGTTGTGTCCATAATTTGTAAAATGGCTTCAAATGACTTCTACTGAGCGTATTTTGCAAAGATTCAACCACATATAGCTATATTTTACGTTTTAAGATTCGCGCTGAATATTCCGGAAGTCTTGTATTTGAGTTGGTGACGAGTCCTCACCCTACGTCACTGAAGGAACGCCCCTGACCGAAAAAAGGACATATTGTAGTTCTCCTTTAAAGCTGATTGTTATTGGAGTATGACTGATATTAAAATGTAATTTTGCAAAGGCGGAACCCTGCCCTTCGAGCTCATTTTGTGGCAGTTTTGGGACACTAAGTCATTTTCCTTGGTGTTTTGCGTTGACTAAAAATATCAGCCTGCGTGTTTTGGGTATTTTGGATGCTATAAAACGTTTTTCTGATTCAGTTAGGAAACAAAAAAATGGTGTCGGTTGTCCTTCAAAGATACGTTTGGAAAATCTAGCACAGGGCGTTTTCAGCTCTCGTCTTCGAGAGCCGCTGTCCTGCCAGTTTTTTCCATGTCACCAACCCCCTACTAATCAAACACTCTTTTTCATCAGCTCATCAGCAAGATTTGAAGGAGCTTTATAAGAATCGTGACAACTTGAATCAAGTGTGTTAGATGGTGGAGACATGTACAAAATGCAGGACCGAGGCCCTTGAGATACGGATCTGGACACCCCCGATCGAGATCATCCATCATGAACAGCTGACTTAATTTGTGTAACCGCCCCACAAAAAATGGGTGCTTGAACATCGACTCAGCCAGTGAACCATACATTGAGCCACTCCCACAAACACAACGCTAACACCCATTTTCACTCCCACACATTACTTCTTCCAGACTGACAATGAGAAGCGCCATCCGCACTGACCTTGTAACTTAAAGGACAACCAACGTCACTTTTTTTGTTTTTTAACTGACACCAGAAAAACGTTTTATAGCATCTAAAATACTCAAAACACGCAGTATTATATTTTTAGTCAAATGCAAAACACCAATAAAAATGACTTAAAGTGTCCAAAATCTGTAAAAAATTGAGCTGCGAATTGGGCATTTTCAGAAAGTCCCGCCCCCAGTTTGTGACGTCACGCCAAGATGTCGTGCATTGCTAGTGAATCAAAACAATGGCTTCAGATTCGGAGAATATGCTTTCTTGTTACACATCCAGTTATGAATATGATTCAAATAGTTCTGAAGAGGAAAGCATACATGTTTGCAATCGATTAAAGAATTTATTTGTGCCATTTTGAGGCAACATTGGGGAAAATATCTCACCCAAAAAAAGAGGCACAAAATCACGACATCCTGTGGCCACCTCAGTTTACACAGGTTGATAAATTCCTTATATGGCGCTTGGACACCCTCTTCTGGCCTTCTGGCGGCTTTTGGGTGCAACATGAGGTCCTCAGACCACAGAAGGACCGCTACAATGTGCCTTTTTTACGGTCAAGGGGGGTCCTTTAGTGACGTCACGTACGGACTCGTCGCCAACTCAAAAACAAGACTTCCTGAATGTTCAGCGCGAGTCTTAAAACGTAAAATATAGCTATATGCGGTGGAATCTTTGTAAAATATACTCAGTAGAAGTCATTTGAAGCCATTTTACAAATTATGGACACAACTTGTCCGGAGACGTCGGTTGTCCTTTAAGCACCAAAACGCAAGGAAATGCAAACCAGCTGTCCAACTCGAAGATGGTTAGGAAAGGCAGTCACAGACGAATACTTTATTGTGCCAAAACACATGAATATCCATTTCCAAAGGATTTGAGACAGCTCTGCCATTCAGCACAGCCACCTCCCTTCCTTCTCCCGCCCCTTCAATCACGCCCTCGGCATAATAAGTATCTGTGGCAGTCACATCGCGGCACTCTGCGACCCTCTCTGTCATCAGCAATCTTACCCCCACTCTTGTGTCAGACAACACCAATTGATTAGATTTTCTCATCTCCACGCTGCCTTTCTCTGATATCATGCTGCCGTTTGCCGTTTTGTTTGCACGTGACCCCCTTGCCCTCCGTTGAAGGGCAGTGTAAAAGGATGATACACATGGGGTCGGAACCTGCTGTCGTGACTTTGTCATTGACAATGGATTTTTTTGAGGGAAATCACATGGGAATAAGTGATTATCAGGGCACTCCATTGTCATATCACTTGGGATGACTCGCACATCTTCAAATGAAATTTGCGACGCGACCGTCGACCAAGGAGAGTTTGTCTTTCAAGGGACACCTGAAAATGCGCAGTGCAGTGGGAGCTCTCTTTGTGAGGGCGGCTGTAATTGAAGTGGAAATGGCAAAAAGGACTCTGGAGTCCAGGCTGCCGTGCAGGACTGTGGAATATCAGCTGAAGAAGAGGCAGCTGCCCCCTCGTGGGGTTGTGATGCTGGGAAAGATGACATTTTCTTACCTTGATGTTGCAATTAGAATGGGAGCATGAGGGGAAAAAAACTCAAGCTTCACATTGTGATAATTTCTGCCAGAGAAGTGATTTTTACTTAGTAAATTTGCATCCTCTTAATTATTTTCTGTCGGTTAATGAATCATCTTAAGGGCAGCATAATTGTACGATCTTACACCCTGCTCAAGGCTAAAATATGAGTATTTCTCTTTGATAATCACATGTATAAGAATTCATCACATACCAGTGGCATCAAATACTTGTTCTAGGTCGTAAGGTGGAGTGCGTCTGTATAAAGTACGCTTCGAGTAAAATGTGGGGTCAATTTGAACAAAATATTTCATGAAGTTGCTTTTAGCAATAGGCCAGAGTGATTCACCCTTTTTGCATGTTGGTTACTCTTCGGTGCTACCTGTTTTCTTCACAATTCTGATATAATACATTGTCATTTGGCTTTTAACTGCTCAAGTGTTGCTTTAAAAGTACAATGAGACCTCAACTTACGAACTTAATTGGTTCCCAGACAGAGTGTGTAAGGTGAAAAGTGTGTATCTCAAAAAAAAAATTCCCATAGGAAACCATTAAAATGGGAATAATCCGTTCCCGGGTTTCCATAAAATATACTTTTTAACTAAACAAGCCTTAAAACTACACACAACATACCTCATTCTATGATATAATAAATGTGCTATTGTATTGTAATGAAAGAAATACACTGCATTGTATCATAAAGTCACTTTATTTACATTTGTGATGGTCATTGATGGAATGGCGTTTGGAGGTCGAAGGTCAAACGGAATTGCTGTTTGGAAAGAGAGGCACATTACATGAGGACTGTAATTAAAGAAATAAACTGTGCTGTAAAATAAAGTTTTATTTACCTTTTTGATGGTCGTTGATGGCTTATGGAAGGAGAGTCACCTTCCATAAGGACTGTTGGTAACTTAACCTCTGGTGCTGTTCGGTCGTATGCTTCCGCCGAAGATCACTCCGCCAGCCGTGGTGGGTGTGTATTATGAAAATAGTGCTTATTATAAGGTTTAATTTTCAGAAATTTGAAGTGTGTAAGACGAAAAGTTTGTAAGTTGAGGTCTCACTGTAAACCGTCTTTGATCGACCTGGTGGATGTTGAACCCACGACTGTTGATGCAACGAGTGCCCGAGCAAGCCAATCTATTCTAGTTTACCCAGAAAGTTTCTGACATAAAACAAGGAGTTTGACAAGAAATGCCACTGAAAGCAAATGCTTTTTTTTCCATCTTCATCTTCAGTAAATGTCATCTTAGAGAGTAGATGACAGGGGCACAATGAATAGAATGGTCTCAAATGTGTACGATAAGCACAGAGCTGCTGAATTATCATGAGATAATTAATCTTGTAGAACCAATCCATCACCGGTACAGTTTAGAGCTGCTGAAGTTTTGCCAAATTGTTTGGCCTGAGTCTGTTGCTTTGGTTGGGTGTATCGTTAAAAAAAAATGAATAGAACAAAAGCTCATTTATACTATATTGAATTGGATTAGATTAGCCTTTATTAGTCTCGTAGTGGAGACATTTACATTCCACAGCAGCAAAGTTATGGAAGGAAAAGGAAAGGAAGTAGAAAAGCAAAATAAAAGGCAGCCACTCTCGTGGCACCATTTTGAAGTCAAAACAACAACGAAAAAAACTAAATAACAAAATAATATGACAACACAAAGCCACAGTCATTCAATCTTAAGTACTTTCTGCACCCTCTTTGTTGTATGAAGCAGTTCTAGATGAAAGAGCAGAGGATCAAAGCATCCTTTTCACCAGTGGATAAAGGAACGTCATGATGAAATGTGCAAGCTAAATGTTGATAGCAAACACGAAGCTGTACAATCCATTGACGGAAAGAGATTGTCTCACATCTCCTGTCCCACGTCAATCCGCTTCAATTCCAAGCTGCGACAGTTCCACATACGCATTGGCACTCTGCGCTGACGCTCCTTTCGTCTCATCACGGTTTTTCGTCTCCTCAAGCCATGCATCCATCCAGGGGCTGTGAAAATTCTGCCCGTGCACAATGCTGTACAATCGCCCCAGATGTGTCCAGTGATGACAGTAAAATGGCACTGACATTCCTCCCAATCAAAAACTGTGCTGGCATATTTGTGCTGCCAAAAAGGCGTAACCGCTCAGCAAAGCCATTTTGAAGATGGACATTTTCAAGAAAAAATCATCATTAAAAATGGTCAAACTGGCAAAAATAGGATATTTATGAGGTTATTATTGATACTTCGCCATCCTTCGCCAATCTTCTTCTCTGTGGTGTGAATGAGCGATTTCTGACCACATATCACAAATCCACATGTTGACGGTAAATACCCGAACAGTTTAATGACAGTATTTCTTTCTTCACAAGTTATTTCCTGGGTAACTGTACCCTCGAGTACAGTCTAGAACGTGTAGTAAATCACACCACATTCAGACATAGCACTACTGAAGGCCTGGGAGTGACATGACCTGCCCTCATCAGTCAGAGTTTTCACCTCTGAAAAAAAATGCATATGGTTGTTTTTTTGAACACTAGATATCATAGATGGAATAAATATTTTTCCTTTGAGATTGACGGGTACACAAAATGGCATGTTGTGGGTGGTACAGGGGTTCTGAAGATGAGTTGAAGATTGCAAGTATCACTCAATCCAAAAAGGAAAGTTCCGCCGTGTTCTGCTCCAAAATGTGAAAAGTTTCTCATATGTTAGAAAGCAGGCTGTGGTGACAACTAAGGGAGATAGAGGTTGCCTGCCTAGCCACAAAATGCTTGCTCCACGAAAGACGTTCCCCTGTGACAGCAGAAAAAATTGTGTTGGTTAATCTTTGTTCGTCAAGCAATGATTTGGGGCTTTTTTTTATGGTGCCATCACTTTTAAATATTGCTGCTGTATAATCAACCAGTATATTCGGTTCAAAGTTTCGACTGTTTTGCAGCAAATATTCTGCTTGATGTAACTGTGTGACTGATTCATCTGCCAAATGGCACAAATCCTGCCTTTTGCCTTTATTCCAATGCATCGGTCCGACACGCAGAGATTCAGGTGCTCGTAATGTATATCCAAGCGTCTGTCAAAAGTAAGCAGCGCAGCACCCGTGAAGGCTTTTGCATATTCACTTTGATGTCACCAATATGTCAAGTTGAGTCCAAGCCCCAAGGCAGCCACATGTTCCGACATCCTGAGCTGCTAATGAGTAACCCACATTTGGGTTAACTATGAACATGCATTTCTGCTTTTGAATTCAGTCTTTTGTTCTCTTTGGAGGAAATCTTCCCCTCAGTTTTATTCATAAATTGCATTTGATATATTGCTATTGATTTTTAAAGAGTACAGTGATACCTCGGTTTAAGAACCTCCTGGTTGATGAACTTTTCGGTTTACGAACATTAGATTTATGAAAATTTTACCTTGGCATACAAACTGTTTTTTGGGATACACACGGAGCTGCCACAATGAGTGATGTGTCGTTCGCGAACGAGCCCGTTCTCCTCACAAGAAAATGGTGGACGACTGTTTTGTCCTCTATTCCCCGACCCCAGACTTCGGTTAAAGCCACGTGATTGGTCAAGAACGCAGCAGTGAGGCGGTGGGGGTTACAGACAGAGAGAGCGTGAGGCTGTTCTACCAAAAACAAAATGGCGTCTTCCGTTAAAGCCACGTGATTGGTCAAGAACACAGCAGGGAAAGGGGGAGGGGGGGAGGGTTATACATTAAAGAGACAGGCAGACAACAGAAAGAGAGTGAGAAAACATACACACACACACACACACACACACACACGAAAAGGAAACGACAGAGCTTGAAACAAAAAAAGAAAAGTGAAAAAAATCAAAAGTGAAATGATGATAAAATGGATAGAAAACAGTGAAATTTGGACTCGTTTCAACTTTGACAGTGACTTTCAAAAGCACAGTGTAGACTGGAAGGTTAAATTTCCCATCAATCAGGCCCCACAAATAACACGCACAAGCCATCTGTACACTTGATGCAAAAAGCTATCAACCCAGCTAAACAGAACACAATTGATGAGGAACTAGGTAAAATTATCGCAGAGAATGCACCTACCAGGGATCATTCCTCAAGATGGTGATAGAACAAGGCGACGTTCCTCATCAAGTGTTTAATGCTGACGAAACCGGCCACTCCATTCCATCAAGCCATCAACAACCATCACAAAGGTAAATAAAACGACTTTATTATATAGTATAGTTTATTTCTTTAATTACAGTCCTTATGGAATGTGACTCTCCTTCCAAACAGCAATTCCCTCCCTCTGACCTCCTCCCACCCCATTCCATCAAGCCATCAACGACCATCACAAATGTAAATAAAATGACTTTATTATATAGTAGTGTATTTCTTTCATTACAATACATCAGCACGTTTATTTTACATAAAATAAGGTATATTTTGTGTAGTTTTAAGGCTTATTTACAAGAAAATCCTGTTTCATGGGGACCTGGCAACGTATTATTCTCATTTTAATGGTTTCCTATGGGAAATTAATTTTTGGGATACACACTTTTCGCCTTACACACTCTGTCTGGGAACCAATTAAGTTCATAAGCCAATGTATCACTGTAGCATCCTTGTCCATCCTCACATGTGCCCATGGCGCTGCAATTTATGGAAGGATATATATGTACTTTTATAATTTTTATATTAATGTTTCAACTGCATTCGGGGGTTGCAAGAAACATTTTTTATCTTTCTTTGCTAACTTGATTTGAGTGGTATGATGACTTTCTCCATGATAGTATTTCTTCTAAACGTGTACTTCACACCTTAATCTGTTTTCATCGATCGAGCAAAATAGAATGTTGTTATTCAGTGCATTAATAAGGTCCATTTTTCTTGATGAATGCAGCAAGAACTACCAGTGTGCCTCCAGAAGATGTCATTTCGCAAACTGATATGTAATATGAATTGGACTTATGATGTAGTTCATTATAGCATTTTGTACAAGAACAAACTTTCATCTATTTATCCACGACCACGCTAGCATTTTCTCATTAGGGCGAGCTGGAGCCAAAGCCACATGACATTTAGTGTTTGGCTTCTATTTTTTTGCACAAGACTTCATCAAATTGGAGGTTTCCTCAGCCTTCGGAAATGAACACATTTATCAGTCGCAACATAATATTGCCTCTTATTTGAGTGTACAAGTGGACTCCAAAAGTAGCCACTGATTGTATAAATTGTATTTTCTTTTCTTCGGCTCTGGCAGTGAGCCGTTAATCTGATGGAATCTAATTGTCCATTTAGGACACGGCAGCTGATGGTTCTTGCTAATTGGTCCCACATTAACAACCACAATTACTACTTTGGCCACAAGATAATGTGTTTTCCTCGCATTGCTTCCCTCACACCCCCAACCCTAAAAAGTGTTCAATGGCTCTTAATGTATTTTATTATCCCACTGATTTGTGCTTGTTTATATCCCAATTTAAGCTTCTGCCTTGAAGTAGGTGTGTTGGTGTGTGTATATATATATATATATATATATATATATATATATATATATATATATATATATATATATATATATATATATATATATATATGTGTGTGTGTGTGTGTGTGTGTGTGTGTGTGTGTGTGTGTGTGTGTGTGTGTGTGTCTCGTGCTCCACATACATTATACATTATACAGTATACTACTAGTAGAGTAATCATTTTTTTCAGTACAGTGAGACCTCAACTTACGAACTTAATTGGTTCCCAGACAGAGTGTGTAAGGCGAAAAGTGTGTATCTCAAAAAACATTTTACCATAGGAAACCATTAAAATGGGAATAATCCGTTCCCGGGTTTCCATAAAATATACTTTTCAACTAAATAAGCCTGAAAACTACACACAACATACCTTATTATGTGTATAATACATGTGCTATTGTATTGTAATGAAAGAAATACACTGCATTGTATCATAAAGTCACTTTATTTACATTTGTGATGGTCATTTATGGCTTGATGGAATGGCATTGGAGGTTGAAGGTCAAAGGGAAATGCTGTTTGGAAAGAGAGGCGCATTACATGAGGACTGTAATTAAAGAAATAAACTGTAAAATAAAGTTTTATTTACCTTTTTGATGGTCGTTGATGGCTTATGGAAGGAGAGTCACCTTCCATAAAGACTGTTGGTAACTTAACCTCTGGTGCTGTTCGGTCGTGTGCTTCCGCCGAAGATCACTCCCCCAGCCGTGGTGGGTGTGTATTATGAAAATAGTGCTTATTATAAGGTTTAATTTTCATAAATTTGACGTTTGTAAGACGAAAAGTTTGTAAGTTAAGGTGTTTGTAAGTTGAGGTCTCACTGTACATTGATTTTTTTTTCTCTCACAATTTTTGGAGAGGCATTTGCTTTCTCTTTAATCAAGTCTCAACCTTCATGGTTCTTTATTTCTTGCTACATTTTTTATTTGTTTGCCCAATAAGATGTCAATACAATGAGCACTTGAGTAAAGACCAATTAGCCTGATTAAGCCTATCGACAAGATATTCCGTTACCTCTTAACATTGACTGTATGGGAATTTTAATTAGGTATTTAATGAGAGGCACTTCTTGTTGACTGTTTTCAAATAAAGCACTATACTATCATAATCTGCATGATTGGGGTAGAAATTACATTGAGCTTTCATTGTTGATATTTAGTGAGGTGCTTTACTGAGGGGCTTTTCTCATTTATGCACCTGGACTTGCACACAAGGAACTTCATGAAGTCCCTTCATTCAGTGAAATCCATCAACCATATTTTAAATTAGAAAATGACTTCAAAACCTGTATACTGCTCCATATATAACACACCTACACCTTCACGGGAGAGCATGTTTTTTTTTTTGTATTTTATATATTTTGTATATATATATATATATATATATATATATATATATATATAATATATATATATATATATATAGATATATATATATATATATATATATATATATATAGATATATATATGAATGGATAGATAGATAGATAGATAGATAGATAGATAGATAGATAGATAGATAGATAGATAGATAGATAGATAGATAGATAGATAGATAGATAGATACTGTGCGTATGCATGTAATTTAAGAAGTCACCATTGTGTTATTCCAATGACTGGCCAAAAAAAACTCGAACAGCTTTTCTGTTAAGATTGGCCTCTGACATCATGTTCGGAGAAGAATTGCTCCATGCAATTGTCGGTGAGAAGAAAGTCAGCTCTCACTTCGCTAAGAAAACCACTTTAAATAGCCATTTACTGGAACCTCTGACAATATATCTTTCATTCGATCTGATGTACATGTACAATGTACATTTGATAGCTTTCAGAACGTTTCGTACATGAGACGGCGTCTTGTAATTGAATCCAAATTTCACCTTCTTTGAGTACTCAACTTACTAGCTTCCATACTAAATAACAAAAACATGCTGACATTGACAGGAGCGTGCTCGAGAAGTCAGAGTTGATGGGCATGTTTTATGATTGCTTCACCCGTCGAGCATACTGTAGTTAGCAAGAAGGTGTATAATTAATGGAGTTATGTGCATGGGAGAATCTGTGCAACCAGAAAAGTGCATGGCAGTCTGCTTTTTTAGATTTAAGTACATGGGAGATTCATCCATCCGTCCATTTTCTCATGCGCTTATCCTCACAAGGGTTTTGGGGGTCCTGGAGCTTATCCCTGCCATCTTTGGGGAGAAGGCGGGGGACCCACTGGACCATGTCCAGCCGACCGCAGGGCACACACAGATGAACAACCATCCATTCTCACACTCACACCCAAGGACAATTTTGAGTGTTCAATACACCTACTACGCATGTTTTTTGGAATGTCGGGGGAAACTGTAGTACTCGGAGAAAAAACACTCAAGCTTATTTTAATGAATTGTTTTCCCACAAGTGGTGAAAATGGAAAATTTCTTCGCGTTATAAATTAAAGGCTGAATGATATTCCGTCTCGTTGTCATTTGTTTATGCGTGTTACCTCTATTGAAAGGAGGTGAATTGCATTACGCAGCATTGGGATGATCTTTGTTTGCCACCTTGTTCTCTTTTTCCATTATTCCCACCCTGAGAATGCCAAGCGTATTTCTAATTGTATCCTGCGTATAAGGCGCACCCAAAAGCCTTGATTTTCTTCAAAAGATGACCTTGCGCCTTATACGCAGGTGTATGTGAAGTTATATTTAGCCACAACCGGTCTCGCAACGACAGTAGAAGTAATGCGTAACCCCAGCCTCTTCTGTAGCACCTTATAATGCGGTGTGTCTTATATTTGGAAATCTTTTATATACAGTAATACCTCATCTTACGAACTTAATTGGCTCCCAGAAAGCGTTTGGAAGGCAAAAAGTGTGTCTTCCAAACATTAATTTTCCATAGGAAACCATTAAAAATTTGAATAAGCTGTTTCCAAGTCCAAGTCATGTGCTGTTGTATTATAATTAAAGAAATAAACCATGCTGTATAATAAAGTCATTTTATTTACCTTTGTGATGGTCGTTGATGTAGTTGCCTCTTGATGATATCCGAGTCAAGTTGCTGTGCATTCTCAGCAATACACCCTGTACCCTGCTAGCTGCTTTTTGTTAATCCAAATCAACAGAAGTTTTTCAACCTCTTATATTGCCTGAGACAGTTGCTTAGACAACACAGAAACATCCTTAATAGCTTCCTTGTTCTTAAGGATGGTAGCATTGGTCGACTTAGACGCTAAGTCACACAAACGCACACCTCGTTCGTGTTTTTCGATGATCTCCTTCTGCTCGACCGTAACTTTCTTTTCTGTCCTCTTCGGCTTAACACTAGCCTGTGGTGGGGTCTTTTTCGTTACCATAATAGCAAGAGTACTCCACTCGATAACAAACCACATCTGCCCTCAAAGAAAGAGGGTGACAAAAACTAGTCCACCAGCCACCGTGGCGCTGTGTGGTTTGGTTCGTCCGCCGAAAACTAGTTCGTCAGCCAGCACTATATGCTCATCAGGCGAAAAGTTTGTGAGCTAAATCATTCGTAAGATGAGGTATCACTGTAATTATATGCTGCCCACATGCGCCAAGCGTCACAGCAAAGGGGAAGTGTACGGTTCTTAAGAAATCGCACTCGCCAAATGTATCGGACTTGTGCGAAGTGACCAAAGCGCAACACGGCTTGTGAGTAATATCCTTGTTGAGTGTTAATCCCCTCCAAATCTATATCCACTTGACCATTTATGACTCAAGGAAAGGCTATACACCCAAACGTGAAGCTTAAGCGAGCCCGATAGGTGGAATAATTTATTTACCAGGCTCGTACTGAGGAGCGTGGCCTCTGACCGCACCACCTGCTGCCTGGAGATTGAAGCTTCACTATCAAGTACCGGTGGCAGCTGGGGACAGCAAGCCCACAGAGGTTATCACGCCACCAGACTGTTTGATGTGCACTTTGTGACTGATCGCGAGTGCGCATAGAGACGTCACATGCCAACTACAGGAACACTCATCCCTCTTCCAGGCCACCAAATTCGGAAATTACTCTATTCACATTAAGGTCTTTGTTGTTGTTGGATTGGATTTACCTTTATTAGTCTCTCAGTGAATACATTTACATTTCACAGCATCAAAGTTAGGAAAGAAAGATGAAATGAATGAAAGAAGTTGTTGTTTTTTATATGTTATTTTCTTTTTTATCCATCACAAAGGAGATTTAAAGGACAACCGACGTCTCCGGACAAGTTGTGTCCCAAATTTGTAAAATGGCTTCAAATGAGTTCTACCTAGCGTATTTTAGAAAGATTCCACCGCATATACAGCTATATTTTACATTTTAAGACTTGCGCTGAATATTCCGGAAGTCTTTTTTTGAGTTGGTGACGAGTCCTCACCCTACGTCACTGAAGGAACGCCCCTGACCGAAAAAAGGACACATTGTAGCAGTCTTTCCATCACGTCAATGCATTTTGCTGGACTTGTTTTGTATGTAAACGTTGTGTTGCACCAAAAAGAGGCAGAAGAGAGCGACAAAGCTCCATGTAAGGAATTTATCAGCCTGTGGAAACGGGCTGATTAATTCCTCACACAGAGCTTGGTCGCCATTTTCTGCCTCTTTTTTTCGTGATACATTTTCCCCCAATATTGCCTCAAAATGGCACGGAATAAATTCTTTAATCAATTGCAAACATGTATGCTTTCCTCTTCAGAACTATTTGAATCATATTCATAACTGGATGAGTAAGAAGAAAGCATATTCTCTGAGTCTGAAGCCATTGTTTTGAAATTCCAGCAAGGCAAGACGTCTTGGGGTGACATGACGAATAATAATGGCGCGGAAAATCCTACTGGAGTCTCCGCACCCTGCCCACCACCTTTTCCAGCTACTCCCCTCAGGCAGGCGCTACCGATCCATGCGCACCAAATCCAGCAGACATTTAAACAGCTTCTTCCCCCAAGCCATTAACTCTTTGAACTCTTTCAACAGTAGCCAAAATGGAACTGTATAGTGCCACTTAGCAGTTTTTTTGACAACGATACTAGTGCAGCGTGTTCTACCGGAAACAAATTCCTTGTGTGTTCTACATACTTGGCAATAAAGATTATTCTGATTCTGATTCTGATTCTGATTCTGATAATAAACTGGCCACTTCCGGGTTCATTTTTTTTGCAGATTTTGGACACTTTAAGTCATTTTTATTGGTGTTTTGCATTTGACTAAAAATATCCAGAAAAATATGGGTATTTTAGATGCTATAAAACGTTTTTTTCTGATGTCAGTTAAGAAACAAAAAAAGTGATGTCGGTTGTCCTTTAAGTATATTGTATTCAGCTCACGCTTATGGTGATGACCTATGGGTCGTTACCGAATGAATGAGATCTCGGATACAAGCCAACAAAATGAGTTTTTTCCATAGGGTGTCCGAACTCTCCCTTAGAGATGAGGTGAGAAGCTCGGTCATCCGGGAAGGGCTCAGAGTCGAGCCGCTTCTCCTCCACGTAGAGAGGAGCCAGATGAGGTGACGGGGGCATCTAATTAGGATTTGCCTCCTGGACACCTCCCTGGTGAGGTGTTCCGGGCATGCCCCACTGACAGAAGACCCCGGGGATGACCCAGGACACGCTGGAGAGACTATGTCACCCAGCTGGTCTGGGAACACCTCGGGATCCGCCAGGAAGAGCTGGAAGCAAACAGTGCTTCAAGTGAGTACAATGATTAAAACGGGATGCTGTTCCACAGGGTTGCGCACAATTGCAAAGAGAAACTATACAGTATCCGTCAGTAGATGCCAAAAGTATCATTGAGAGTGACAGCAATTGCAGTGATAGCTGTAAACAGTTGTACAATAAAATCTAATGGTTGACCATCGTTGTTAGAACTAGTTTATATCTTCTTCTTTTCCTTTCGGCTTTTCCCCTCAGGGGTCACCACAGCGAATCAGTGTCCTCCATCTATCCTGGTTTGGTGCATCCTCTTCTCTCACACCAGCTACCTTTATGTCCTCTTTGACCACATCCATAAACCTCCTCTTCGGTCTTCCTCTCAGTCTCCTGCCTGGCAGTTCAAGACTCAGCATCCTTCTCCCGATATAGTCACTGTCTCTCCTCTGGACATGTCCAAACCATCTCAGTCTGGCCTCTCTGACTTTCTCTGAAAAGCCTCTAACATGAGTTGTCCCTCTAATGTACTCATTCCTGATCCTATCCAACCAGGTCACTCCCAAAGAAAACCTCAACATCTTTAGCTCTGCTACCTCCAGCTCTGCTTCCTGTCTTTTCTTCAGTGGCACTGTCTCCAGTCCAAACATCATGGCTGGTCTGACCACGGTTTTATACACTTTTCCTTTCATGTTAGAACTAGTTTATATACACATCCTAAAAACTTGAAATGTTATTTCATTTCTACTTATTCTTATCAGTTAGTTATTCTATATATGTGTGTAGTTTAGTGTTTAGTTTAGTATACATGTACATAGCTCAGTTAACAGCCATACTACCCTGAAAACGCCGATCTCGTCTGATCTCGGAAGCTAATCAAGGTCGGGCCTGGTTAGTACTTGGATGGGAGACCACCTGGGAATACCAGGTGCTGTACATTGGCAGTGGGTAGGTCCTATAGACCTACACGGGTGTAAAGACGACCCCGCCATCCACGAGTCTCCGGAGCCTCTAAGGCGGTCTGGTGGCGAGATCCGCTCAGCTGTTCCTTTGGTCCAGTCAGCGTGGTGGAGAGGGGAAGCAAGCTGCATAGGTGACAACCTGCTCTCCATAATACACCGCCCAGGCACACTGTCCACCGGGACAGTCATCCATGGTCAGCCATGACCGATGGAGGCAGACGAGCCAACTACAACTGTTCATTTCTCATTGGAACGGACCTTTTCAGCTCAAGGTCTGCATCCTGTGTGAGGACATATTTTGTCTGAACGTTTCGGATTTACCCCTCATGTCTGAGTGTACTGAAGGTGCCAAGACTGCCAACCACAGGAGCAGAAATTTGCATCTGTGGTTGGATGCGTGTGTGACTGTGAGAGACAAGCACCTGCTCAGGATGAAAAGAATAACAAGAGATAGCTTGGCACAACCGCAGTGATAGAAAAGTGGCGTGCGTAGCATGAATGTTTTCTCTCTTTGCAGCAACTTTCTCCATGGAGTATGGAGAATATCTCCGCCTACAAAGCGTGTATGTTTTTACGATATGTTTTGCTTACACAAGATGTGAATATGTTCCCCGGGTGGGGCCTATTTATTGCAGGGGAAAAAAAATACCACAGTACATCGTACAAGTGAGGCAAAGTACTGAAATTGCTTTGAACAAACTGTGTGGAGGTTTTCAACCTTGCAGGTGTTTGAGTGCGTTTGTGTGCGTTGTAGCAGCCGCATGATCATATCAGACGAAAAGGGAAAGCGGGCCTGTGAGTGCAGTTGGTTTGTGATTACAGTAGCGCTGCCTTAGTTTGTGTGTTATCTGGACAGGCGTAGTTGTCAGCGCCCCACGACATAAAAGGATGTGTTCAGCCTGTTCATCTAAGGACTGCCGACCTGCACCAAGATGCTGTCCCTGATATCTGCTTAAGCCCTGAAAGATAAACTGCACAGCAGCCAGTGGTAGCAGCCTTCCTTATGTACATTTGGTGAAATGACTAATTCAAAGGGAAGGTGCGGGATCACCAACCACATTCCACCAGAATCTCACATCTTAAGACTGCTCTTCAACATTGAGGATAATTACCATTACGGACGCTCCCCACCTTACGAACGAGATACGTTCCGAGCGATCGTTCGTAAGGTGAATTTCTTCAAAAATTGCTTCAGTGCTATATTTTGTATGGAATGTATGTTTAAGTCAAACACTCAACGGGGAAGTATGAAACAGAGACGATCTAACAGTCGTAAAATAAATTCACACCTACTGTAGTACGACGACATATATCCTTGGTTCTTCAATAACCCATTACTGAAGCTGCTGGCACGTAATTATTACATTACGTACCAGCAGCCATTACTTTTTGTTATGCATCAACTGGGAAGAGGGATTATGCGTCAACTGGGTAGAGGGATTTCCTCCCCGCCCACATATTGTACGTAGCCAATTGTAATACAGTAAAGTCTCGTTATATCGATATCGGATATATCGATAGTCTCGGTTATATCGATATATGCAAACAGTTTATCGATAGTCCATAATATTTTTTCCGATTTTTACTGTATATATATGTGGTTTTCGACCATAATCCGTTTCAGAAACCTGTTCGAAAACCGATTTGTTCAAAAACCGAAACAGCACTTTCCATTAAAATCAATGTAAAAAATCTTAATCCGTTCAAAGTCTAGAAAACAACTTTTTAACCATTTCATCACATAAACCGGATAAAAACTTCATAATAGAGCAGGTCATGTGTAAAATTCTATAAAAACAAACTTTTATTTTCACCAATTTTTTACACCAACATTAACATCTGTACATAAAAATGTCTCTATCTTTCTGCCACGCGGCGTGTTGGCACCTATCCCAGCTGTCTTTGGGCAAACACAGGGCACACTAACTATTCAAACCATCCTCTGCTTGCTTTAAAATCATACTATTCGGGAGATCTTAACCAAATATGTCAGCATTTTCGCAAAAATAAAACAACAAAAATATGAATGCGTCGGTCACAATGAGACAATGAGGAAGACGTGACTCTAAGGAAGTGACGTATAAAGAAGCACAGGGTAGTCGAGTGATGCATTCAGATGCACTCAGTTAAAACATGCATTTTTTATCAAATAAAATATGGGTACACATCTTTTTGGGTCACCTTGTAGCTAATAGATAGCATCACATAAGGATGGTAATCACATTCTAGTGACAACAACTAGTAACAACTAGTAACATATCTTCTCCACATGCATTTCCTGATACAGCGCCAATCTTGATTATTGTGTAACATCAATGTCAGCTAGTAGGACAGAAAAAGGTATTACCACATGTATCACCTTGTCATTTCCAATTTATGAAGCTGCTTGGTATTCAACGTGCAGGGCAACGCCCCGTGGGGTGCTGGCTGTAGGTGTTTTGCTCCTGCAGAACCTGTCTTTTCTCATCTTAGCATTCTATTTTCAGCTTAGGAACAGAGCGCCAGATAGGTCGGTGTGTGTGTCAAGTTAAACAACACGATAAACTTATTTTGAAACTTTCAGATTATGGTGCCCTTTGTGGTGACATTGGTGTTTTTTTGTGAGTAAAAAAACATTCTGGAAACAGTGCTTGGCTAAAGACGGATTTTTGCCAACTGGGTTTGAGCTCAGATGGGTACTGAAGTGTGGGGATGGAGCATCGGGCCTCTGTACTGCTGCCAAATCTTTTGGCAGCTATTGATATTCAATTTCCTCCGTCAGCTTTAATCTACTTTGAATTTTGAGGCTTTGCACTAAGCTCACTGTGTCCATCCCGTGCCCCGTAATTCTGTGTATCGGACTTGAGCCTCCCAAATCACAGCGGCTTCACCATTCAAGAAACAAATGTCTTGCCCAGTGTAAAAATTGCATGCTGCTCAAATTGTGCCTCGCTCACCCATTTGGCGGTGGCTGTTCAAATTCTTCCTCGGAATGCTAAGAAGGCAGCAAAATGGTTTTCAAAACTTGGCAGAAGATTGGAGTAAAGAGGATCAAATGCATCACATCAGAGGAAAGTATTCCAGCACAACCTCCTGTTGAGCATATGATGAATTTAACAGCAGGGAACGGAGATAATGAATGGGAGTATAAGCAAGGCGGCAGTTAACCATTGTCAACGTTGACAAATGTGTAAGAAATCTTTGGTATTGATGAGGAGATTACAGTGTGAACGTATGAAGACGAGGTCTGTTAGCTTTGAACTCACTGTTTACTATGGACTGGCTTTCGTGGTTTTTCTTGTGGAGTTTAATGTGCGCAAGGGGGGTTCATTGTGCATAGACCGCATGTGGTTTATGCCTAATGTCTATTTGTACTTTCGTCAGGCGTTCCTCTTTTAACGAAAAGAAATAGAAAGGACTCTGTTCTTTGATAAACTGAGTTCATTGAAGGTATCCTGAAATCTTGCAATAAAGGACAGATGCTCCCCACCTTATGAACGAGATACGTTCCGAGCAATCGTTCGTACGGTGAATTTGGTCGTAAGTTGCTTCAGTGCTATATTTTGGATGGAATGTATTGTGATGTCACGAGAGGCTGTGTCCTGGAAAGCAAATACATCCCCCTAAGATGGCTCCACCCAGAGAGAGTCTTGGCCCCACCTGGTGGAAGGCAGCAATTAAACCCACACACCTGCAGCTGATCAGGGCTTGATTGGAAAGCAGGGCTCTTAAGGCAGAGAGCCTCTGAGTGTGGAGCTTGGGGAAAGACAAGCTCGATTGCTGTGCTCTGTGGAGAAGTTGATTGCTGCGTGGAACTCATTGCCAGTTGGGACCACATGACTGGACATTGGATTTGAACCTAGCTAAGGTGGCTAGGCTGCATGACGAGGACGTCAAGAGGGGTGAGGCCTAGAGACTCTTGTAAAGAACTCCGTCTTCAGTTTTACCTCAGAAGAGACTTTATTTGGATTTAAGTAGCAGAAGAGACTTTATTTTGACAAGTATTGGAGGAGACACTATTCGAACCTTTGTTGCTTGTAATTCCCCCTGGAACCCTTGATTAAAACCTTTTGTTTGTATCCAAACCTGTCGTCCATTGCACTTCTTGTCCCGTCCCGCTGAGAGCTCGCCTCTCATGATATCACAGTATATATAAAGGACAACCGACACCATTTTTTTGTTTCCTTACTGACATCAGAAAAACGTTTTATAGCATCTAAAATACCCAAAACACGCAGTATGATATTTTTAGTCAAATGAAAAACACCAATAAAAATGACTTAGTGTCCTAAACTACTTCAAAATAAAACAGGAAATGGCCATTTTCAGAAGGTTCCGCCGCCTTGTTCGTGACGTCATGCCAAGACGTCTTGCTTTGCTCGAGTATCAAAACAATGGCTTCAGATTTGGAGAAGATGCTTTTCTTGGTAATCATCCAGTTATGAATATGACTCAAATAGTTCTGAATGCTTGCAATCGATTTAAGAATTCATTCCGTATCATTTTGAGGCATCTGGACTCCAATCTAGCGTCCCAGAAAATGCACAAATGGCGCCCAAGCTCTGTTGGAAATGGGCTGATTTGTCTACTGGGAATTTGTGTCAGCTCATATCAAATGGTAGTCTTGATGCAACAAACAACGATTCACCATCGCGTTATTTATGTGTTTTCCTTCTAATTTCGCCATCAACACGGATCAACCCGAGGTTTTCAGACCAAACAAAGTACCCAAAATGCATTGTGGGTCGCTTTCTCGGTCAGTGACGATACCTCGGTCGGTATCGTCACCAACTCAAAAACAAGACTTCCTGAATATTCAGCGTGAGTCTTAAAACGTTAGCTATATGCGGTGGAATGTTATTAAAATACGCCCAGTAGAAGTCATTTGAAGCCATTTTACAAATTATGGACACAACTTGTCCGGAGACGTCGGTTGTCCTTTAAGTCAAACACTGAACCGGGAAGTATACAACAGAGATGCTCTAACAGTCGTACAATAAAGTCACACCTACTGTAGTATTTGTCCTTCATGCTCATTCAGAAAGTTCACCTAACGGCATAGACCTATGAAAACATTATGTCTCTGTCTCTCTCTGTCTCTCTCTCTCTCTCTCTCTCTCTCTCTCTCTCTCTCTCTCTCTCTCTCTCTCTCTCTCTCTCTCTCTCTCTCTCATTTCACTCTTTCTCTCCCTCTTCCCCTCCTACTCCGCCTCTCTCTCCCTTCATCTTACTCTCTCCCACTCCTTCCCCCCTCTCTCCGTCTCTCACTCACTCTCTTTCTCCCTTTCTCTCTCTCTCCTTCTCTCTCCTGCCCCCTCTCCTTCTCAATGTCTCTTTTAATCTCTCATCCTCCCTCCTGTCTCTCTCACTCCCTCTCTCTCCGCTCTCTTGCTCCCCTCTCTCTCCCTTTATCTCCCCTCACTGCCCCCTCTCTCACACCTCACCCCCTCTGTCTCTCTCGCCCACTGCCATTGGCCCTCTGAGCAAGGTCATTCCATGCAGCGCTAATGACACCAATCAATTATGTGGGACAACATGAGACAAAAACCTCCCACGTTTGTTGCCTCCAAGCTTTTCATTGGCTAATTAAGGTGACCGGATCACACAATAGAAGAAAAAAAAAACAGTGATGACTAAATCTAGAACTGATTTCTTTGCTGCGTCATTGCAAGTTGTCATTTTTCACCTGTATATGTGTTTTTCTTATTCAAAGCGTTATCATAAGGCAGTATGATAAATGGCTCACTGTTTTGAGGATGTGGGCTTGAGTATTTGCTTCTTACTGTGAGGAGTTGGTAGAGCATTGCATGTTACAGTGAGACCTTAACTTACAAACTTTTCGTCTTACAAACATCAAATTTCTGAAAATTAAACCTGATAATAAGCACTATTTTCATAATACACACCCACCACGGCTGGCGGAGTGATCTTCGGCGGAAGCACACGACCGAACAGCACCAGAGGTTAAGTTACCAACAGTCCTTATGGAAGGTGACTCTCCTTACATAAGCCATCAACGACCATCAAAAAGGTAAATAAAACTTTATTTTACAGCACAGTTTATTTCTTTAATTACAGTCCTCATGTAATGTGCCTCTCTTTCCAAACAGCAATTCCCTTTGACGTTCGACCTCCAACGCCATTCCATCAAGCCATAAATGACCATCACAAATGTAAATAAAGTGACTTTATGATACAATGCAGTGTATTTCTTTCATTACAATACAAAAGCACATTTATTATACATAGAATAAGGTATGTTGTGTGTAGTTTTAAGGCCTATTTAGTTGAAAAGTATATTTTATGGAAACCCGGGAACGGATTATTCCCATTTTAATGGTTTCCTATGGGAATTTTTTTTTTTTTTTTTGAGATACACACTTTTCGCCTTACAGACTCTGTCTGGGAACCAATTAAGTTCGTAAGTTGAGGTCTCACTGTATTTCTGTGCACGCTTGGGAGTTTCTGGCTGCTCTGATTCCCTATTACATTAAAAAAAAAACATGCACAGCAACTTGATTCAAAACTCGCGATATCAAAAAGTGGGGATTTGAATGTTTGTTTGTCGGTATGGCTCACACAAAGTCAGATGGGATAAGCGCCAGCTCACTCATATTGCGCAAAGTGGATGGACATCATATTAATCCGTTGTGGTTTGACTTTCAGCTCGGTCTGTCTCAGGGGTGTCCATAGCAAGTTTGTCGCATGATGTGTTTGGCACAGTTTCTGATGTCATTCACTTATGACAGTGGCCTGGGGGATGGCAAATAGCAAAAAAAGGGTCTTGGCGAGACAGACACAAGTGGATGTTCCCATTTGCCCTGACTGGGCTTTGATCCCTTGTGTCCGAAGTTGGGGTTGAACATGGAAAAACTACAATTGTGACTCATAGCCAATTTTGACATTTGCATTTCAATTTCACTAATCATGAAGATGTGTACATTTTCATTTTTGTTCATTAAACAAAAAGCATTAAAGTCATTTTTTTTCCTCAACTATTCTTACAGATATTAACTCATTCACTGCCAGACATGTGCAAAAATGCATCCACCCCAGTGCCAGGTTTTTTTTTCATTGTCACTCCAATTCCAGGGCCCACAGAACATTGAGTTTTAATACTACATAAACATTCAATATAGTGTTAGAAACCTTAGAAACCTGTCTTCTTTCATCAAAAAAAGACAAAATTTGAGCTTCCTGTTAGAGGCATGATCATGCACAGAGGACAGAATACATGTATCAGATCACATCCAAAGGTTTTTTTTTTATGAAAACATTCATCACGTTGGTGAGATAGAGGTCTCAGAAACCCAAATATGATATGAATGGCATTATAGAGTTCACACCATATAAGTGTAATATAATAGTAGACGTTCACATTCCATCATGATGTCCCTGATTCACTGCTAAAAAGGACGCTTTGATCCTCTCCTCTTTCATCTAGAACTGCTTCATGTCACAAAGAGGGTACAGAAAGTGCTGAAGAATGAATGACTCTGTGTCTTTTTGTTGTCATATTATTTGTTATTTAGTTTCTTGTTTTTTTTTTAAACTTTATGTTAGTTACTTCCGGGTTGAGTGATCGAACATCTCATCTCAACATTTACGTAATAAATATGCATTCTTTCAATGAAGTAAACAAATGACTCAGTATTTTTATGACTGGGTGAGTGAACTGAAACACAGTCAAACAAAGGCAAACCCCAGCCCGCCAAGAAAATAAAGAAAACTTACATTTCAAGAATAAAAGTCATTCACGGTCTCTCATCTCGGTATGTTTTGGTGTCAATCAAAGGATGCTGATTTTTATTTTTAGAGTCCTTGGAGTGGACAATCAGGCACGCGCTGGACTGATCATAGTGTGGAATCGTACGTCAACGTGAGGCTTATTGGAGCAGCTGCCACAGCAGCAGAGCTCAGTGGGAGATTGCTAAACTGACATCCTGCCGCTCGGCATGTAAACGTTATGCATTCTAAACAGCGTTGCTGCAGTTTTCTTCATCTTCTGTTTTTGCTTTCTATTTCACTTTGTTGGCATGTCAACCGTCTTTGGTGAACAGATCATCAACAATTTGCATTGGAATCACATCTTTGCATAGCTTGTAAAGACTTGAATTATTTCAAGTGAAACATCAGTTTCTCAAGTTGCTCAAGTTGAATGTTGCAATGTGCTCGTTTGTCAAAGAGTTTCAACCCATGGCTCTGCTCTTTTTACCCCAATCAGATTTTAAGGACAACCGACACCATTTTTTTGTTTCCTAACTGAGATCAGAAAAACGTTTTATAGCATCTGACCCGAAACACGCAGGCTGATATTTTTAGTCAAATGCAAAACACCAATACAAATGACTTAAAGTGTCCCAAAACTGCCACAAAATGATCTCGAAAACTGGGCAGATTCAGAAAGTCCCGCCCCCTTGTTCGTGACGTCCCTATTGGTCACACACCGCCTTGCTCCAGAATCAAAACAATGGCTTCAGAGTTCACATTCGGAGAAGATGCTTTCTTGTTACTCATCCAGTTATGAATATGATTTAACTAGTTCTGAAGAGGAAAGCATAAATATTTTGCAATCGATTAAAGAAGTCCTTCCGTATCAATTCGAGCCGTCTGGACTTCAATGTAGCGCCCAGCTGTAGCGTGATTTGACAAATTATGGACACAACTTGTCCAGAGGCGTCGGTTGTCCTTTAAGCAAACCTCATCACTGCATACACGGCAGCGCGAATATGCCAGCATCGTTTTTGATTGGAAGAAGAAAGGAGCCTCAGCGTGGAGCGCCGATGCGTATATGGATTTGTCACAGCTTGGAATTGAAGCGGATTCACGTGGGACAGGAGATGTGAGACAAACACTTTTTGTCAACAGTTTTCAACATTTAGCTGAAATGTATAACTGTGCAAAAATGTTTCATAAAAAGAACTGTACATAGTGCAACTATAAAAATACAGTGTAACAACTGGAACTGTCGCGGCTTGGAATTGAAGCGGATTTACGTGGAACAGAAGATGTGAGACAATTTATTTCGTCAATGGATGCTACAGCTTCATATTTGCTTTCAACATTTAGCTATTAGCATACGTGCACATTTCACCATGACGTCCCTGATCCACTGGGGAAAAGGATGCTTTGATCCTCTCCTCTTTCACCTAGAACTGCTTCATACGACAAATAGGGTGCAGAAAGTGCTGAAGATTGAATGACGGTGTCTTTGTGTTGTCACATTATACTTTTTTTTCTTCTTTTGGTTTAAAGATGGTGCCATTATAGTGGCTGCCTTTACAGCAGGTCCTGTATTTTGTTTTTCTACTTCTTCCTTTCCTCGTCTTTCCATAACTTTGCTGCTGTGAAATGTAAATTTCTGCACGGCGAATCCTATCTAATCCAATCTAAGGGACAAAGACAAGGTCACTTGTTATTTCCTCCGAAAGAAAACGTGTTAGATTTGCTTGTCTGCTAGTTTTTTTTTTTTTTCTCCTCAGAAATACTGCATTACTCGTTCAATGCATGTGCTGAGACTGACTCTGTCATTAAAAAAAATGATGCAACCATCGCTCCATGCACTTTGTTTCTCTTGTCATTCAGAGACTGCATTTAAAGTGATTTGACAACTTGATGCATGGTGGCCATCTTAAAATGGCTGTGCCCATATTTGTTTTGAGGAAGGGAAGCTTTGAAAGATGAGGAGGAAAGCTGATTTACATCGAGGGAAAGTGGAAGCAAGGTGACAGAGATCAGCATCAGGGTCAGAGAAGCGGAAGATGAATTGCAGCAAGTGAAGATTGTGATTGCCTTTGGTGACAGATTACAGTGGAATTTGTCAATAAATGAAAGTTCTTCTGCTTCATCATCATCTAGCTAGCTATCTATCCCCTATCTAACTGACTGGCTGTCTGGCTATCTAGCTATGTATCTGTTGGCTATCGATTGGCTAGCTAGCTAGCTTTCTATATATTTGAGTTACTTTTGGATTGAGTGTACACTGGCGCATGTGGCTGCCGCTGCTCACCCAAAGAAAAACGTATCCTGTGTCAGTAATGTGACCTTGAGAGTTTTGAAAGGCACTTATAAATGAAATGTATTATTATTATTAAAAACAGTGCTGGCATATCCGTGCTGCCAAAAAGGATAAATACTATATAAGACAAGAGATCAATATTTCAGCTTTTATTTCCACTTAACCTGGCCCATTTTGAAGGGAGAGACAAGCCAGCTGAGAGGAAGACCAAAGTCAAGGATGGTACATTTATTCAGGAAAGACTTGATAGCAGTTGGCAGCGCAGAGCATGATGCAGAGGCAGAACATGCTGTGGGAGTGCCTCACGGGATGAGACAAAAGGAAAACTAGTTGTATCCGGATCTGATGCACAACTTACATTGTAGCACCTTTTGGTGTGATTCCCATAAGTCGCAGGTGTTGTTTTACAGGCTCAATGCGTCCACTCTGTTTCATTTACATTGCATCTGTGAATATGGTGTAACGCATGCAGACGACAGGTCGTTGATTCCATTTTATCAGTTATTAAATCTTTACAATGTGTTGATTCTCCTTACATGACAGCCATGGTCCACTCTAACACTTAACTCATTCACCGCCAGACAATGTGCAAATATGTGTCCACTCCAGTGCCAGGGTTTTTGTCATTTTCATTCAAATTGGATCTCGCTGCTTGGATTTGAAGCGGATTGACGTGGGTCAAGAGATGTGAGACAATCTTGTCAATGGATGCTACAGCTTTGTATTTGGATTGGATTTGCCTTTATTAGTCTCGCAGTGGAGAAATTTACATTTCACAGCAGCAAAGTTATGAAAGGAATAAAAGTAGAAAAACAAAATACAGGAGCTGCTGGAAAGGCAGCCACTATCGCAGGGCCGTCTTGAAGTCTTGAAGTTTGCTTTCAACATTTAGCTTGTAGTAGACGTGCACATTCCACCATGACATGCCTGATCCACTGGTGAAAAGGTCTATTTTATCTTTCCCTCTTTCATCTAGAACTACTTCAGAAAACAAAGAGGGTGCAGGATATGCTTCACCCATTCACTACCTGGTTTTTGACATTTTCGCTGAAATTGCAGGACTCACAGAATATTGAGTTATCTTTAAAAATACGCTCAGTAGAAGTCATTTTACAAATTATGGACACAACTTGTCCGGGGTCGTCGGTTGTCCTTTAAGCTAGTCTGCTTTGTTCAGCAGACCAAAATGTCTTTAAAGCATACCTCAATATCAGAGGTAAATGCACCATATATATATATATAAGTCTTGTTATATCGATATTCAAGGGAGTCCGAAAAAATATCGATATAACTGGGACTATCGATATATCCGACCCTGTTTGCATGTAATTTTCGCCATGCGCGCATACAAATAGTATCGATATAACCGGGACTATTGATATATCCGATATCGATATAACGAGACTTTACTGTATATATATATATATATATATCCTTACTGTCCAGAGCTATATATATATATATATATATACAGTAAAGTCTCGTTATATCGATATCAGATATATCGATAGTCCCGGTTATATCGATACTGTTTCTATGCACACACGGAGAAAATAACATGCAATGCAAATATATATATATATATATATATATATATATATATATATATATATATATATATATATATATATATATATATATATATATATATATATATATATATATATCCTTACTGTCCAGAGCAGGGACCAATCATAGCAGAGTCCGGCACCGCCACGTCTGGACAGTAGGCATATTTATAGTGCCGAAACTACTAGCAAAAGACTTTAGTTCACTGACGGAGCATCTTGGATAAGAAGTGAAACGTCCGACACCTTCAAAGAAGTACAGATGATGGCTGAAGAAACCTTTTCATTGATGGACCACACCTGTACGACTGAGAGCTTACACAGTTGTCTCATTTAAAAATACTATTTTATTATTTTACTTTCAACGCAGCATGAGTGATTGTTTTGTCTTCCCGTCTCTTTCTGCTTATGATTTATTCCTTGTTTTTGGTTCTCTCTATGGCTGAAAACAAACAATTGTGAAGGTAAAGCGACAAGGGAAATCAATCATGGCCGTTGCTTAAATACTAGCCACAGATAGTACGACCAGTAAAAATAACCTGACTGGACTAAGCACTTATTTACTCAACAGTCACAGGTGGTCACATAAACATTGTGAGAGCTCCAATGAGATACCGTAAATCAACGTTCGTGACATGATTAACAACCTTTAGAGGGTAGGAGTTAAGCTATCACAATCTAGTTTGCAGAAGACATAATAAATGAAGAGGCTACTACAAAAGAAGCAAACGACTCATTGATAAAAAGAATGTAAATTATCCGGTTATAGATATTGTTCAGACAAATTAAGGGATTACTTAAAAGAATGTTTTTACTTCTCTGAATAAAGATTCTCATATGGCATTTCAGTCTTTAAATCTTTTTCCGCGCACATACTTCAAAATTTGGTTTCTACTGATCAGTTTGTTCTTGTCATCCAATTACAGATCCTGTGTGAGACAAGCCCAGAGCAAATCTGCGAAAGACAACGGCACACACTTCCATGTTGACCATGATGAGAAAGATCTGCAGATTCCCTCTTCAATCCCACTACATAGACAAGCCCGTCATTGAGGAGTGATGTCCCATGTGGTGGAGGCGGCCTCAAGCTGTACCACCCAATCTAAGAGTCCCCATGTAAGCCTGGTCTTGGACTTTCCAATGCTGCCCACAAAGTAAACAGCGATGCCTTCAAAGGTCTCCTGTTTGTACCTGCTGA
This sequence comes from Hippocampus bargibanti, assembly GCF_051943395.1. Lineage (NCBI taxonomy): Eukaryota > Metazoa > Chordata > Actinopteri > Syngnathiformes > Syngnathidae > Hippocampus > Hippocampus bargibanti. Next base: position 4,907,852 of record NC_142734.1, on the reverse strand, counting down.
CAGTGGTTTGCTGGGCCAGTGCTCTTTGGTATCTGAGCGTGTCCCGCCAGTCCACTTCCTACGTGAGCCAGCTGAATATCCCGATTCGCAAGTCGTCTAAGCTGAACAAGAACGGCACTTTGAGTAACTACCGCAGCCGGTCTCTGAATCCGCACGACTTTGGCTACCTCATCAACGATGCCAAAAAGTGTGAGGCGGAGACCCCTTTCCTTGTCATCCTGATAAGCACCACTCACAAGGAATTTGATGCACGGCAGGCCATAAGAGAAACGTGGGGCGATGAAAGCACATTTCCCGACGTGCGCGTGGTCACGCTCTTCTTGTTAGGTCGCAGCACGGACGCTGTCCTTAACCGCATGGTGGAGCAGGAGAGCCAGATCTTTCACGACATTGTCGTTGAGGACTTTATTGATTCTTACCACAACCTGACGCTAAAGACGCTAATGGGGATGCGCTGGGTAGCCACCTATTGCTCCAAAGCCCAATATGTTCTCAAAACAGACAGTGACATCTTTGTCAATATGGAGAACCTCATCTACAACCTCCTGAAGCCCACCACAAAGCCCAGGAGGAGATATTTCACCGGGTACGTCATTAACGGTGGGCCAATCAGAGACATGCAGAGCAAGTGGTACATGCCGAGGGAGTTGTACCCGGATAGCAAGTACCCACCGTTCTGCTCCGGCACCGGCTACGTCTTCTCGGCAGATGTAGCAGAGCTCATCTACCAAACTTCACTGCACACTAGGCTCCTACATCTGGAGGATGTGTATGTGGGGGTTTGTCTGCGTAAACTGGGCATCCACCCCTTCCAAAACAGCGGCTTCAATCACTGGAAAATGGCTTACAGCCTCTGCCGCTACCGCAGAGTAGTAACGGTCCACCAGATCTCCCCCGAAGAGATGCACCGAATCTGGAATGACATGACTAGCAAGAAACACCTTAAATGTTAGCAGGACTCCGCAAGCTGAAGGAACTGTTGATTGATATTATATCAGTGGTTCTTAACCTGTGCGGAATTCCCCACTAGTGGGGAGTAGCGGGTTGGCCAAGTGGGGAATGACGGGTCATTTCTTCAGTTGAACCAAATATTAGTTGTACTAAGTTCATCCTGTCTACTTGATATCACGGACAACAATATCCGTGACACTCTGACGAAGGCGGAAGTATACGCCGAAACGTGTCAGGTATTTGAACACCTACAATACACTGTCTAGAAGAAAAGAATCTGGCTTAAATTTGAACCAAATATTGATGCCCTAGTTACTAGGGCATACTACTACTACTACTACTACTAGGCCCTAGCTGCTAGGGCCTAGTAGCTAATAAACAAGCGCAAAAGTCTCATTAAAACTGTATTTTTTAGTGATCATTGTTGTCGTGGGGAACCGGGAGCTGGCCAATAGGAAAGTGGGGATTTGAGGAAAAAAGGTTAAGAACCGCTGTATTATATCAACTCCTTTTCACCATACAGTACAAAGCATTGCACTGAAAGAAGAGTATTGACCAACCTTTCGGGGCTTTGTCCAAAATACTTGGAAATGTGCAAAATGTGCAAAATTGCTTGGAAATGAAGGATTTTTTTTCTCGCTAGCACAAGGCCAAACATGCCTGTCTTTATTCTCCATCATTTCAAGTGTTGTCAAGTGCAAGCAGCCTTGCACATCGGCTTTTACGTCAGAAGGGAGTGGGGACACAGCCTTCTTTTTAACTCATTCACTGCCATTCACGAATTTATTCATGAATTGAAAATATGACGTAGAATGACATTCCCGAATTTGTTCGGGTGTTCTTTTTTCTTGCTTGGGTGCATATAAAGCACTGGCCGGACCTCTGGCAATGCTTTCCCCTTCCACAAAGGGGCAGCATTTCCCTTTTTTCCCTATATTAGCGCTTTGTTCCAGCTTCAGCTCTTGTTAAAGTGCTATATAAACCAATATGTATATATCGCATTGTTTTTGGACAGCCGCCCTCATTTCAAGCTCATATAACTCCAGACCCATATAAGTTGGAAATAACTTTTTTTATGATGAAAGAAAAGAGTCTAAGGTTTCTTACGCTGCATTCAATGCTTTTGTAGTCCTAAAACTCAATATTCTGTGGGTCTTGAATTCGGATGACAATGACAAAAACCCTGGCACTGGAGTGGACACATTTTTGCACGTCTGGCAGTGAATGAGTTAATCACCAAAAGTATTATCCCCTATTAGTGACCGGTGATTGGATCAATACGAACACATTTGGATTATCTATCAAAGTTGTACTGGTTGTATCTTCTGCTGTACAAAAGACAAGTTTCCACCAGGTTACATCAATTCATGGCGGGCTATGTTTATCTGTCAACCAGTTCACAGATGGCACCACAGCTTCTTTGAATATCGGTGAAGTTGCTAATAACTACAACTACAGTGATTAGTTCTTCTGATATGTATCACAACTTTTGTGATGTTAACCCAAAATTTTAAGAAACACAGCTTGGTGGAAATAAGGCTTCGGCTGTGCAATAGCAGGGCCTGTTATACATACCATAATGACTTAATGGTCAAATGACTAAATGTGTCCGATCGAGGAAAAGGAAGCATCAACAATCCATTTGTCTACATGTGCTGTAAAATTCCGGAAGCATTATTTTCCTATAACAGATCCAACCTATCTTTTTATCGCGTGAATCTGCTGCTTGCAATAGTAGTGAATTTTACAGTGATACCTCGGTTTACGAACCCCTTGGCTTACGAAATTTTCGGTTTAGACACAGCTGCCTCAATGAGTGATGTGTCGTCCGCGAACAAGCCCGTTCTTCTAACAATAAAATGGCAGCCGACTGTTTTTGTCCTCTATTCCCCGGCCCCAGTCTTCGGTTAAAGCCACGTGATTGGTCAAGAACGCAACAGTGAGGCGAGGTGGTTTAAACATTAGACAGGCAGACGACAGTGATAGAGTTTCAACTTTGATACTTCAAAGGCAGAGTGTAGACTGCAAGGTTAAAATATCAGGCTACAGAAACAACCCGCACAAGCCATCAGTGCACTTGATGCAAAAAAAGCTATCAACCCAGCTAAACAGAACACAATTGATGAGGAACTAGGTAAAATTATTGCAGAGAAAGCACCTACAAGGGATCATTCCTCAAGATGGTGAAAGAAGAAGGCAATGCTGATGAAACCGGCCACTCCATTCCATCAAGCCATCAACGACCATCACAAAGGTCAATAAAACAACTTTATTATACAGTACAGTTTATTTCTTTAATACCATATTTATATTACACACACACACATACACACACATATATATATATATATATATATATATATATATATATATATATATATATATATATATATATATATATATATATATATATATATATATATATATATATATATATACACACACCATATTTAATACAATAGCACATTTATTATACATAAAATAAGGTATATTTTGTGTTTTTTTAAGGCTTAGAAAATTAGAAAGTAGAAAATTATGTTTTATGGGGACCTGGGAACGGAATATTTTCATTTTAATAGTTTCCTATGGGAAATTAATTTTTGGGATACACACTTTTCAAACTGACATGCTCTGTCTGGGAACCAATTAAGTTCGTAAGCCAATGTATCACTGTATTTCTTTTTCATGTGTACTGTGCAGCTATTTGTCTCAGGCAGCGCAATGGACTTGTGGTCATGTTCCATTACTTGAATCAGAATCATCTTTATTGCCAAGTATGTAGAACACACAAGGAATGAAATGTAAATGAAATGTCAAGGCAAGTGTGTACTTTAGGAAAGTGCGTGATTAGATTCAATAAAAGTGTTTTATAAGATTTCACATTTGCCTTTGTTAGATTTCATGCAAAACATATACGAGTATTCAGATCCTCAGAATGATGCAAGGCTAAAGAAGGTAAGATGTTGTGGGCATATTTGTAGCTCTGGAAACATGGATGTTATTAATGTGGGATTACTAATTATCGAGAATAATTATTTTCATCGCAGACACCACTATCACATCACTAGGGTTGAAAGATTGATTATGATACAGATTGCTGCGATACTTCATGATTCGATATAATAATGACAATTGAAGATGATAAACGATGATTTGGAAATGATGTTCGGATACAGTAACAATGGCTTTTCTGTAAAGAAAAAAAGCAAGCATAGTCTCTACACTGCCATTCACAAATTTATTCAGGAATTGAAAATATAACGTCCCGAATTTTTTTTGTGCCGATAAAGCGCGAGCCAGACCTCTGGCAATGTTTTTTTCCCTTCCACAAGGGGGCATCATTTCCTTTTTTTCTATGTTAGCACATTGTTCCAGCTTCAGCTGTAATTAAAGCGCTATGTAAACTAATGTGTATGTACTGCATTGTATTTTGCACAGCCTCCCTCATTTCATGCTCATATAACTCCAGACCCATATAACTTGGGATTTTTTTTGATGAAAGAAGAGTGTGTAAGGTTTCTATGTGTTCCTGGCCATCATGATATAAGTTGATCTATTATGATCTATGTTGTGCGCTCGATGTAAACAATGTAAAGATGATACGCCAACCACAGATGGAATACCAGAGCAAAATGTAAATTATTTTGCTAAACACAAGGATATGTCGATCAAATAGGTGTACCGTTAACACTCCTATTTCGCTGCACAGCAACGGTGTACGTCTGTGTAAGCTCTTAATCGTACAGGAGTGGTCCATCGATGAAAAGGTTTCTTGAGCCGTCCACTAGTAGCCCTGGCCCTATATATTTAGGGCCAGCATAATTTTAGTTCGCTGACGAAGCTTTTCGAATGAGAAGTGAAACATCCGACACCTTCAAAGAAGTACAGATGACGGCTGAAGAAACCTTTTCATTCCAAAATCCCGAACCATTCTTGGGTTATTTTTTACACTGAGTGATAAAAGCGCCACAAATCACATTGTTTGTCCTTCTTGTGGAACATTATGTTGACATTCTTGCTTCATAACACCGTTTTGGTGTACTTTGCTTTATGTGGGATGGGAAAGGTTTGCTTGCACTTTCAAATCCAGAGTGAATTTGCGATGACTCATAAGAATTCCGCTCTGTTTATGGTCCATTTTTTTCTTGCGAACGTGTTGGGTGGGAGTGTAAGAACGCCATTGATTAATGTGCTTTATTTCCTTCTTGTGTTTTTCCTGCTATTTTTGTATTCGTCTGATCACATCTTCATTCTTGGCGTATCCAGAGTAACAGAAAGAAGCTGCTCAAATCACAGAGCGTTTAGATGTTTATTACTCTCATAAAATGAAAAGCCAGTGAATATTCATAGGCTTCCTTAAAAAGCATCCCAGAATATGCAAAGCCTCATGATGGACAACTGGGAGCACTTCCTTTTCCCAAAGAAGACCTTGGATATGAAACAGCACATGCTTAAGGCGTAGGCTAGACCTTGTTTCACACTGTACTCTAATTAGACTCTGCAAAAACCGCAGGCCATTTTTAATCTCGCATAATCTTCCTTCATCTCCTGGAAAACCCACTGTGGGAGTCCACATTTTGATATCCTTTTCTTCACATTATTTCACCAAATCTTTAGCAACCTTTTTATGTTTTAAGACATGAAAGGATTATACTTTGATTTTGTCAAAACCGTTTGGACTTGTCATCTTAATACTGTCACACAGTCTTCAGCCCAGAAAAGCAGTCTGATGGAAGATTTCATTGCTGGAAGTGGGAGATACTATCTGTCTTCTTTACATACAGCACAAAGCATAGCTCCAAGCTAAGAAGGAGCCTTTTCATCCTCATGCATGAGGGTTGAGTACACATAAAAAAAAAAAAAAAAAGATATTAATTAACTCATTCCCTGCCAGACGATGTGCAAAAATGTGTTGAATGTGAATGACCCACATAATATTGAATTTTAGGACTACATAAACATTCAATCCAGCGTAGAAACCTTTCATCAGAAAATATTGGGCTATCTGTTAGCTAGCTATTGGCTAGCTTTCTGACTATCTGGCTAGCTATATAGCTGGCTATCTATTATATAGCCATTAGCTAGATGGCTAGCTTTCTGACTATCTGGCTAGCTCTCTAGCTGGCTATCTATCTGGCTAACAGTTAGCTCTCTATTAGCTAGCTAACTAGCTTTCTATCTATTTGAGTTATTCCGGGTTGAGTGAACGCTGGCGCGTGTGGCTGCCGATGCTCACCCACAAAAAAATCGTATCCTGTGACTGTAAAATGACCTTGAGAGTTTTGAAAGGCACTTAGAAATGAAATGTATTATTGTGATAAAAAAAGACTAGTTTTTAATGCTGAGGAAACCGGCCACTCCATTCTATTAAGCCATCAACGACCATCACAAAGGTAAATAAAACGACTTTATTATACAATACAGTTTATTTATTTAATTATAATACCATAGCACATTTATTATAAATAAAAGTATATTTTGTGTAGTTTTAAGGCTTATTTAGTAGAAAATTATGTTTTATGGGGACCTGGGAATGAATTATTCTCATTTTTGATGGTTTCTTATGGGAAATGAATTTTTGGGATACACACTTTTCACCTTACACACTCTGTCTGGGAACCAATTAAGTTCCTAAGGCATGGTATCACTGTATAAGGCACATCACATTATAAGGTGTTACAGTAAAGACTGGGCTTATGTACTACTTCTACAGAGGGAAATGGACTGGGTGGCTGCTGACAGTAGTTGCGAGACCTGTCGTGGCTAAATATTACTTCACATATAAGGCTGAGCGAGGAAAATGAAGGTTTTTGGGTGCGCCTTATACACAGGAAAATACGGTATTCATGTGTATTGGCAGCCATTCACACGTTCACTTGAACTGGCCATCAATTTCTAAATGTCACTTAATCCTTGACAGCAGGAGCCGCAGTCAGAGCTCACAGAGCAAACAGGAAAGAACAGTGGAGAAAATGATAGACAGCAGTGAAAGGAGTTATATTAAAAGTCAAAGTCAGCTTCATTGTCAAATATGCTAATATGTATAAGCAGGTTAAGTGGAGCTGGAGGCTCATTTTTCTCTCATCATCACTCCTGTGAACGTGTTTGAGAGACAAGTTGAGTTAAACTATCTCTACTTGCAGCCATTTCCTCCTGCTCTTTGTTGCTATTCATCCCACGGGGCCTAAGAAATCTTCAACCGACGTGTCTTGAGAACTCTTGAGTCGATTCCTCTGAGGGACCGTCTGGCACCACGCTGTCAACTGATCGTACTTTGATTGCAGACACTATTTCGGGAAGAACTTGCTGAAATGCGGGATTTTTGATTTGTTTGTTTGTTTGACTGCGTGTTCCTGTTTTGTTGTGTTTGTTTGGAATTAAATTTGCAAACAAATGAACAAAAGCTCAGTTTTGAGAATAGTAAATGGGGAACATTCCATTGTATTGAACACAGTGTGAGGGGAGTGTTCTGGAAATTTTCGACATTCTCTGTATTTGAGGCATTCTTTTTTTCCTGGCTCATGCTAGTTGCTGTTATGTAACAGACCTTGTAATAATAAATAATAATAATAATACAGTAAAGTCTCGTTATATCGATATTGGTTATATCGATAGTACTGCTTATTACGATACTATTTCTATGAACGCAAGGAGAAAATTTACATGCCGCAGGATCGGATATATCGATAGTCCGGTTATATCGATATTTTTTCCCACTCCCGAGAATATCGATACAATGAGACTTTACTGTAATAATAATAAATAATAATAATAATAATTTCATTTATAAGTGCCTTTCAAAACTCTCAAGGTCACTTTTCAGTCACTGGAGAAGTTTTTCTGTGGGTGAGCAGCGGCAGCCACACGCACCAGCGTTCGCTCAACCCAGAAGTAACTCGAATACATAGAAAGCTAGCTAGCTAAAAGATAGCCAATAAATAGCCAGCTAGACAACTACATAACTAATAGACAAAAAAATAAACAAAAAAAAGCACAATTGCCGCAGAGCTGTCCAATGATGATAGTCAAATGTCACTGACATTCCTCCCATATCAAAAACAGTGCTGGCATATTCATGCTTCCAAAAAGGCGTAACCGCTCAGCAGTTTCCTCCTTGATGAAGGTCGTAGCCAAAAATGCTGAAAAACATTCCATACCCGTTCTACATGACACACAAAAACACAAAGTGACAAAAGAAAACACACAAAAACACGCCTCCTGAGAGCATTTGTTGACGGCTGCCTACTCGGGCGCCATCTTGGACTTCATCCAAAGCCCAGTTCCATTGTGACGATGCCGTTTGTCAAGCGAGGTCAGACAGAATCAGACTTTTAACTATTCCCTCGGTGCTTTTTCCACTGGGCTCCATAAGATAATCGACAATCGCATTTAATGGTGCGATGTGACATTATGGAGCTGATGGAAGATAATGATGGGATGCCTTTGAGTGCTGTCCAGAGACTCATTCTCTGCTTTTTTATGGTTGTAATAAGCTGTACCTTTTCACTTGCCACAACATAAGTCAAAAGCATCTGCACAAACGGTTTGTTTTTGACCACACATACACACACACACACAAACACACACACACACACGCACGCACACAAACACACATTCCTGTTTCAATTGATTTGTGAGGTCCGGTTAACTCCAGATCAGGAGTGAGGACCACCGTTGTTGATAAGTTTAGAGGAGAACTAGTGTTACATTTGAACACTAAATGTCACCCCATTTCCCACTTCAACGTCTTTAAAAACAAGGAAATAAAAAGTGGACTTGAAACTGAAATAATAGCAGGGGTTAGGACTATGAATGCGTACATTCAAAGTCCCCACCCCTGTAGTGAATTTGGTTAAAATATCGTTTTACTTTTTGTGGTATGAACTTTTTCCTCTCATTAACCACGCATACACAAACAAACTCACACACGAGTAAAAAGTGTGTGCATCCAAGTGAAATGAAAATACACACAAAAAACATTTTGGGTGAATTTGTGAGGACCTCTCTGAAACTTTAACAGATCCATATATAGACCCTCTAGAAGCCCGTATAATGAAAAAATTAAGAGGACCGGCCAAAAGGTCCCCGATTGTCAAAAATGTCCTCACTAGGTATTGTATAAAATGTTAGTAGTCCTCACAAGAGTAGTCATACAAACGCACACACACACACACACACACACACACGCATCATGATGATAAAATTCCCTCTCTCGATTGGTGATCTCACCTTAGGGACTTCTAACAACAGAGTCAGCTCAGATGAGGAAAGAATCAGTGAATATCACATTCGGGTTTTACTTTCCCACGTGAAGCTTGCCTCATCTCATTATGCTCTTTGAGCTTCATGTGAAGATTGCAATGAAGCAAAGTTCGCCGGGAAGCGACTTTAATCTGAAAGGCTTTCGGTTTCACAGCCCTCTACTGTGTGTTGTGGGGAGCTCAGTTTCGTAAGACCTTACAAGTCAGAAAGCAACAGGTGTCAATTAAAAGCCATCAGTGACCATCACAAATGTAAATAAAGTGACTTTATTATATAGTGCAGTTTATTTATTTCATTACAATACAATAGCACATGTATTATACATAGAATAAGGTATGTTGTGTGTAGTTTTAAGGCTTATTTAGTTGAAAAGTATATTTTATGGAAACCCGGGAACGGATTATTCCCATTTTAATGGTTTCCTATGGGGAATTTTTTTTGTGATACACACTTTTTGGCTTACACACTCTGTCTGGGAACCAATTAAGTTCGTAAGCTGAGGTCTCACTGTACTTGACTGCCACCGTTATATGTGTCTTCGCATAACTCTGCACACTCACGGTTATGACTACTACTGACTGACGGTGCTTTATTATTCATAACTTCAAGAACAAACAGGGTAAGTTAGCAATTACATTCTGCCATCCAAACGCATATGAATACTGTATTTTCTGGTGTATAAGGCGCACCCCCAATGAATGGTGTATTTTCAAACTTTTTCTCAATATAAGGCAAACCAGAGTATAATGCGCACCCACAACGAATAGTGTATTTTCAAACGTTTTCCCTATATAAGGGGCATCACAGTATAAGGCACATCCACAATGAATGGTGTATTGTCAAACTTGTTTCATATATAAGGCACACAGGAGTATAAGGCGCACCCACAATGAATGGTGTGTTTTCTAATTTTTCCATATATAAGACGCACCAGACTATAAGGCACACATTCAATGAATGAAAACAGTTTTCCAAATATAAATAGATCAAAGTTCTCCAAAACGCACTACTTCTCCTAGAGGGGGAAATGGCATCGGTGGCTGCTCAATATTACTTCACATATAGGGCGCACCTGCGTATAAGGTGCAGGGTCAAATTAAGGCTTTTGGGTGTGCCTTATACACCGGAAAATACGATAATATCCGGACATTGTTATAACATAGTGTGATATATTAACCACTATCAAAATTTTCTTTGTGTGCATTCAACCAGAATCCCTTCACAAATTATAATTTCAATTGGCATGTCTTTTTTCAGAGCACTGGTAATTAGATGGTATAATAAAAAAAGAGGTGAGCGAGGAATTTGAGGAAATGTAAATCCTAATTGTTTTGATGTATGACACCACATTGTATTGAAAAAGAACAAACACTACAAAACACTCCATTTCATTTTTATTTGCAGTACGCATCAATAGCTTCCGACAAACCAGAATACTCAGTTTGAATTTAATTGTTTCACTAGACGAAAGAGCCTGGACGCAACTTGTCCGCAGGTGTCGGTTATCCTTTAAAGGACAACCGACGTCACTTTTTTGTTTCTTAACTGACATCAGAAAAACGTTTTATAGCATCTAAAATACCCAAAACACGCAGTATGATATTTTTAGTCAAATGCAAAACACCAATAAAAATGACTTAAAGTGTCGAAAATCTGCAAAAAAACTGAGCTGCGAATTGGGCATTTTCAGAAAGTCCCGCCCCCAGCTCGTGACGTCACGCCAAGACGTCTTGCATTACTGGAGAATCAAAACAATGGCTTCAGATTCAGAGAATGTGCTTTCTTGTTACACATCCAGTTATGAATATGATTCAAATAGTTCTGAAGAGGAAAGCATACATGTTTGCAATCGATTAAACAATTTATTCTGTGCCATTTTGAGGCAACATTGTGGGGAAATGGATCACCAAAAAAATGTGAGGAATTAATCAGCCCGCTTCCACAGGCTGATTAATTCCTTACATGGAGCTTTGTCGCCCTCTTCTGCCTCTTTTTTGGTGGTACACGAAGTTTTCAGCCCAGCCAAGTACAGCCAAATGCATTTACATGATGGAAGGACTGCTACAATGTGTCCTTTTTTCGGTCAGGGGCGTTCCTTCAGTGACGCAACGTACGGACTCGTCACCAACTCAAAAACAAGACTTCCGGAATATTCAGCGCGAGTCTTAAAACGTAAAATATAGCTATATGCGGTGGAGTCTTTGTAAAATACGCTCAGTAGGAAGTCATTTGAAGCCATTTTACAAATTATGGACACAACTTGTCCGGAGACGTCGGTTGTCATTTTAACACCTGAACAAGACACAGGTGTCTCTGGAAGCTAATCAGTTGACACAAGGGATCTCGTGGACGACGAACAAGAAAGACATGTAACACAAGACATTACATGAAACCATATTGTTGTAATCTAAGCAAAACACACACATTATAATGAGAACAATCTCATTAGGAATGACTGCTTTAACCAGCGGCCTTTATTCACTTATTTAACATGCGGCAGCTGTCTCTATCTTTATTATTCCGTCTTATAATAATTGAGCGTGACTGTTCCCCGCTGTGTTTCAGCCCTTTGGACTTTTGTGTAGAATTCCGCATGTTCCTTCAATGTTGACTACAGATGAAAGGTCACCCTGACCCTCTTGTGGAGAGAACAGGATCTTCTTGCCTAGTTTTGAATCATCATAATAAGCTTTGTGATCATTGAAGGCTTTTCACACACTGAGCTTCAAGCCTGTTCGGCAAGATAACACAGCGCCGCACCTTTAATAGCTTCCCATCGCTTTCTCAGAATTCATGACGAGTGGTTACGCTCCGGCGCGTTGCGAGCATACGCTTTTGCTTGAGGATAAAAAGAAATTGCCTTTTTATTTGCTCGCAGGTAAATGAATAAAAAGTAATTATTCTAACATTCTCTTAATATGTTCCTCGCGATCCCCGTGGCCACAGTTGACGCATAATGACGACGCTAATGAAAAGATTTAATGGGATCATACGTAATGAGCGAATCAGCCTTCTCACTTCCCGTTTGTTTAATGATGCATCTTTAAAGGACAACTAACACCATTTTTTTGTATTCTAACTGACATCAGAAAAACGTTGCATAGCATCTAAAATACCCAAAACACGCAGGTTGATATTTTTAGTTAAATGCAAAACACCAATAAAAATGAGTTAAAGTGTCCCAAAACTACTTCCAAAAGACCCCGGAAATGGCGAGTTTCAGAAGGTCCCGCCCCCTTGTTCGTGATGTCACGCCAGGACGTCTTGCCTTGCTCAAGAATAAAAAAAAAAACAAAACAATGGCTTCATATTCGGAGAAGATGCTTTTTTGTTACTCATCCAGTTATGAATATGATTCAAATAGTTCTGAAGAGGAAAGCATACATGTTTGCAATCGATTAAAGAAGTAATTTTGTATCAATTCGAGGCATCAGGACTCCAATGTAGTGTCCCAGTAAATGCACAAGATGGCAGCCAAGCTCCGTTGGAAACGGGCTGATTTGTCTGCTGGGAATTTGTGTCATCTAGAATCAAATAGTAGTCTTGGTGCAACACACGATTCATCATTGCGTTATTAATATGTTTTCCTGATAATTTCGCCATCAACACTGATCAACACGAAGTTTTCAGACCAAACAAAGTACCCAAAATGCATTGTGTGTCGCTTTCTCGGTCAGGGGCGTTCCTGACGTGAAGTGACATCAGGAATCGTCACCAACTCGAAAACAAGACGTCCTGAATATTTAGCGCGAGTCTTAAAACGTAAAATATAGCTAAATGTGGTGGAATCTTTGTAAAATACGCTCAGTAGAAGTCATTTCAAGTGATTTTACAAATTATGGACACATGTCCGGAGGCGTCGGTTGTCCTTTAATTATGAATTCATTTTGAAATGTCCGCTGCCATTTTACCTTTACGGCGAGTGTCACCTCTAAGGACGGATGAATGACGTCACACCTGGTTTTTAATGCACGCCTGGGTTTTCCTTTGTCGTAGCCGCAAGAAACCTGCTGTGGTTGAAATCCGAATTAAAAAAATGTTTGAATTTGTACAATTTGGAATTTTACCCATAAACTTCATCCCAATTCCATATATGATGGACAGCTAAAGATACATTTTGTGAAGCACTATCTAAATAAATCAGTATGTATTGTATTGCAGTAGCAGGCCGTGGATTTCATGGCTCGGCCTTCAGTAGTGCTACGTCTGAATCAATCCAGACTGATAAAAGTGTGGTGTGATTTACTACAAGTCCACTAGGGGGTACCATTAGCCAGGAAATAATTGACCGACCTTTCTTAATGATGTCCATTTATTCTTGAAAAGTCCGTCTTGAAAATGGCTTTAACAGTAAATCTCCAACCAAATCCATTTCTTCTCCTCCTTCGGCCAGTGTGGGTTGACAAAACTGCTATTAAATCAACACAATATATTATGCACCTCGCTACCGATACAATGTGCTAGCTCTGTCCAGTATGCACTTATCACTCGTGGCTACTGAGACTATGACTGGCTAGTGTCAACCCAATCATAATTTGTAAAAACTCTGAGGTCGACCAGCGCCTTTGAGCAGGCCTTGGGTTGCCAACGCGAACTCTGATTGGTTAAAGCAACTGTTCCATCGACATTGATTTTTATCCTCCAGAGCCTGCAGAACTGATTGTGAAGGCCTCCAGGTAGATTTCTGACCCTGGTAACAAATGATGGCTGAAATGTGATTGGTTAAATGCTTAAATACGAAAACATCCATGTGGAAGCATCACAACAGGGGGAAAGCAATGAAAGGAAGCTGAAAGACAATTTGGAATTATTAAATAAGAATATATGGACATAATATAATTCACATTAGTCTGTGATTCAGATATTTTTAGGCCAGCAGAGAACGTCTTGCAGGCCCTGACGGCCCGCCACTGATTAAAGCAGGGTCATAGTAAATTCTAAATGGTAAGAACGTATGCACACATCAAAACCCTGTCGCATTTTGGAATAAAAAGAATGCCAAATAGAAATCATACACTGCAGAAATAATATAACCATACCAATGTATTATGATGTAGGCCAAATGCAAAAACATTATTATTTTTTGTACTAGCTAATTCAAATGCCAATACTCCTTGGCATTATGGGAAAAAATGCTATGTTTGTGGCATGTCTGCTACATCTTATTAATAAAATGTTTGTCACAAACGTTTACTACACACTTCAGTAGGGAGAGTATGTTTGAGGTGTGTATAATTTAGAGTAAAAAAAAGATAGAACCTCTCAAATAACGGAAAGTGATGGATTTATATTTTATTGTATTTTATTTTGCAGTGCACACAAGCCAAGTTCAAGACCCCACTTAGCCCCGGGAGAGCTTGGAGTCCTCACTTCCTTTCAGAATTTGACATTTGCGCTTGTACAGCAACAACGGAGCACTATATTCGCACTCAGTTTCTGACTCAATTGAAAATTCTCTCTCTAAAATATGCCGAGGCATCTCTCACTCTCGCAGCTATCAAGAAATGTGTCACCCAGCCTCTGGCGGCACAAAGTCAAAGAGTGTCCTATCGCTGAATCAATTTAGAAGAGAAGCAGCAAGATGAGATTGCATCTGAGAAATGCTAATCCACCCCAGAGTCCAGGTCCGCAGATGTCACGATTAAAGACTCAATTTCCCAGAGGTCAATGTGGCGAGATCACATATTGCCACAAACTGATAAGAGTGTCTCTGACATCTGCACTTTTGACAGCATCAACCCGCGAAGTATGCAGTGGAGAATCAGAAGGTCAGGTATTAAATATCTGAGCCCTGTTACACCATCCACCCGCTTATTATTGCTTTCATTGAAATACAGTACAGTGATACCTTGGTTTACGAACCCCTGGCTTACGAACTTTTCGGTTGACGAACGTTAAATTTATGAAAATTTTACCCTGGCATACGAACTATTTTTTGGGATACACACGGAGCTGCCACAATGAGTGATGAGTCGTTCGCGAACGAGCCCCTTCTAACAAAAAAATGGAAGCCAGCTTGTTTTGGTCCTCTATTCCCCGCCCCCAGTCGTCGGTTAAAGCCACGTGATTGGTCAAGAACGCAGCAGTGAGGGAAGGTGGTTTAAACATTAAAGAGACAGGCAGATGACAGTGAGAGTTTCAACTTTGATAGTTCAAAGGCAGATTGTAGACTGTAAGGTTAAAATTCCCATCAATCAGGCTCCACAAATAACCCGCACTAGCCATCTGTACACTTGATGCAAAAAGCTACCAACCCAGCTAAACAGAACACAATTGATGAGGAAGTAGGTCAAATTATTGCAGAGAAAGCACCTACAAGGGATCATTCTTCAAGATGTTGAAAGAAGGCTACGTTCCTCATCAAGTGTTTCATGCTGATGAAACGGGCCACTCCATTCCATCAAGCCATCAACGACCATCACAAAGGTAAATAAAACCACTTTATTATACAGTACAGTTTATTTCTTTACTTATAATACCATAGCACATTTATTATACATAAAATAAGGTATATGCTGTTTAGTTTTAAGGCTTAGAAAATTAGAAAATAGTGTTTTATGGGGACCTCGGAACGGATTATTCAGATTTTAATGGTTTCCTATGGGAAATTAATTTTTAGGATACACACTTTTTGCCTTAGACACTCTGTCTGGGAACCAATTAAGTTCGTAAGCCAGGTATCACTGTTTGTCAAAGAGATATCAGATATCAGAGCCTTCTTTCATGGGAAAGCTCTTAAGTTTTACCTTTGATCTGCCACAAGTCGCTGTATCACACCAGCACTTAATTTTGACTGTCAGGTATCCCAACAGCTAAAATATTCATTTGGATTCTTAAATAAATGAATAATTTAGACCCATGTTTGTTTTTAATGCAGCCGTTGGCTAACTTTACAAACACCTGCACTTTATCAACAGCAGTGGTGGGCTGTGGAATTCATTGCTGGGCCTTCAATAGTGCTCCGTCTCAGTCAATCCAGACTGAAAAATGTGTGGTGTGATGTACTACAAGTCCACTAGAGGGTACCATTAGCCAGGAAATACCATTAGCCCGGAAATAACTTGCTTAATGATGTCCATTTTTCTTTTTTTTTTTCTTTTTTTGTTGCATCAATTACTATCACAAAGGTAAATAAAACAACTTTATTATACAGTACAGTTTATTTCTTTAATTACAATACAATAGCACATTTATTATACATAAAATAAAGTATATTTTGTGTAGTTTTAAGGCTTATTTAGTAGAAAATTATGTTTTATGGGGACCTGGAAACTGATTATTCTCATTTTTAATGGTTTCTTATGGGAAATAAATGTTTGGCAGATGAACTTTTTGCATGACACACACTTTAAGGGAACCAATTAAGTTCGTAAGCTGAGGTATCACTGTAAAAAATACAATTAAAAACCCAGATGTTTTGCTGGATTTTTGCTGGGTATTAAGTCCTTCTATGATCCACTTTTGTGATGCTCGGATGCTTCTCTTGTGACTATCCCCCATGTTACATTATGGGAAACGGTAAACAAGAACAAACATAAGCTAGCAGTGGTGTCAAAATAGCGTCATCAAACCCTCTCAGCGTAACAGGGTATTTCCACACAAATAAATATGACAAAAGTGAAAAGATTCAAGTTACATTTTGCTGTTTTGATCTGCCTTGACCTCGTCACCTCAGACAAAGCTTGTTTCCAGTTGGTTACCTTAGCTGATTGGTGCTCCAGTGGTGACCAGCTTGTAATAAGCGCCCTTCAGGGACATGAGATGGTCATGCGTTCCCTTTTCAATCACGTAGCCTCGGGACATGACGGCAATGATGTCTGAGTTCTGAATGGTGGACAGGCGGTGGGCGATGACGATGCAGGTCCTGCCCTCTCTCGCTTTGTCCAGAGCCTCTTGCACCGTCTGTGGCGGTCGAGGCGAGGACACAAAGTCACACACAAATCGTCGGCATGCGAGCGGCATAAGAGTGGCAATTTCACATTTGCAACTTGATTACTGAGAGCCTGCGGCTTCAGTGCCTACACTGGCGGATACACAACATGCATAAATGTATACAAAGTCACTATCAGCCGTGAGGAAGAATAATGACATTAATGATTGCAATAATGAACAGCTCTTCCTACCGCCTGCAACCAGAGAATATCAAGCAGCTATGCCGAATGCAGATTTGCTTTTGTTTTCATTTTGCAACTTGCCTTCTCGCTCTCTGTGTCCAGAGCTGAGGTCGCTTCATCCAGGAGCAGGATCTTAGGATCGCGTATGATGGCCCTGGCAATGGCAATGCGCTGCTTCTGGCCACGAGATAATTGAGAACCCTGAGCACCCACGCCTGTGTCATATTTCTGAGCAGGAAAACAAATCAGACAGTGAGATCAACATCCAAAGCATGCATGGAATTAATTATTCACTTCAAGCTGTTCCAAAAGCTGCCCGGTAGTCGAGTGGTTAGCACGCCGACTTCACAACACAGGCTAGTGTTAAGCCTAAGAAGACATTAAAGAAAATTACGGCCGAGCAGAAGGAGATCATCGAAAAACACAAACAAGGTGTGCGTTTGTCTGACTTCTTCTGGCGTCCCTGTACCAGTATGCTAAGTCGACCATTGCTACGTGTGGCTAAGGGTGTTTCTGTGTTGTCTAAGCAACGGTCTCGGCAATAGAAGAGGTTGAAAAACTTCTGTTGATTTGGATTAACGAAAAGCAGCTAATGGGACAGTGTGAGTGAGGGTATTATCGCCGAGAAAGCACGGTAACTTCACTCGGATATCATCAGGAGGCAACTTCATCAACGACCATCACAAAGGTAAATAAAACGACTTTATCATATAGTACAGTTTATTTCTTTCATTCCAATCCAATAGCTCATTTATGATACATAAAATAGGGTATAGTTTGTGTAGTTTTAAAGGACAACCGACGTCCCCGGACAAGTTGTGGCCATAATTTGTCAAATCATTTCAAATGACTTCTACTGAGCGTATTTTAATAAGATTCCACCGCATATAGCTATATTTTACGTTTTAAGACTCGCAGTGAACATTCAGGAAGTCTTGTGTTTGAGTTGGTGACGAGTCCTCACGTGACGTCAGAAAAGGACTGCCTGCTGACCGTGAAAAGGACGCATTGTCGCATTGTCCTTCCATCACGTCAATGTATTTTGCTGAAGTTGTTTGGTCTGGGGACCTCGTGTTTCACCCAAAAGCCGCCAGAGGGCGTCCAAGCGCCATTTAAGAATTTATCCGCCTGTGGAAACGGAGGTGGCCACAGGATGTCGCCATTTCGTGCCTCTTTTTTTGTGAGAGATTTTCCCCCTATGTTGCCTCAAAATGGCCCAAATACATTCTTTAATCGATTGCAAACATGTATGCTTTGCTCTTCAGAGCTATTTGAATCATATTCATAACTGGATGTGTAACAAGAAAGCATATTCTCCGAATCTGAAACCATTGTTTTGATTCACAAGCAATGCAAGACGTCTTGGCGTGACGTCACCAAATGTGGGTGGGACTTTCTGAAAATGCCCAATTCGCAGCTCATTTTTTTTGCAGATTTTGGACACTTTAAGTCATTTTAATTAGTGTTTTGCCTTTGACTAAAAATATCATACTGCGTGTTTTGGGTATTTTAGATGCTATAAAACGTTTTTCTGGTGTCAGTTAAAAAACAAAAAAGTGACGTCGGTTGTCCTTTAAGGCTTACTTAATAGAAAATTATGTTTTATTGGGACCTGGAAATGGATCATTCTAATTTTTAATGGTTTCTTATGGGAAATAAATGTTCGGCAGACGAACTTTTCGCCTCTACACACTTTCTGGGAACCTATTAAGTTCGTGAGCTGAGGTATCACTGTATTAACCTCTAGGCACTCTGCCACACCTCTCCTTCTGCAAACACGAACCTACCTCAGGTAGAGACATGACAAAATCATGGAGCTGCGATTTTTTGGCAGCTGATATGACCTCATCCATGCTGATGTTCCGTGAGTTGTCACCATACTTGATGTTTTCCAAAATGCTGCAGTCAAACAAGATTGGCTCCTGTGACACGATGCCAATTTTGGATCTCAGGAAAGACACGTTGACGAGAGTCGAGTCCCGACCGTCAATCAGCTGCAAGAGCCAATCGATTTTACCATTAGTAGGCGGCAGTGTTGTAATCAAAGAGTAGACACACAATCTACTTAATGAGCTTAAACGTAATGTCCCTTCGAACTGTGTGATTTCTCTTCTAAATCTCCCAGAATCGGGACGATGAGTTCGCAATGCACTTCCAGCTCCATTACATCTTGGCAGTAATTTCTTTCTGGCATTAGTCCACCTCCAATCTAGATAAGTGCCCTCACGATAGACATAGCAAAAAAACGGTCTTGACTGAAAGCTGAGCACCAATCGTGTGAGATGTTGAATGTTCAGCTCTCGTGGTTTGACATCTTTATCAATCACATCGTGACATTTATTCCAAAGAGTCATGTTTGACATGTTCAAATAGGCCATCATCATCATCTGCCTCAACTATTTCATACTGACTGTCCTAATTTTCAACCTCAGTTACTGTATGTCCGGCAGTGGTGGGCCGTCAGGGCCTGCCAGGCCTTCTCTGCTGGCCTAAAAAAATATCTGAATCACAGACTAATGTTAATTATATTTTGTCCATGAACTCTTATAAAATTATTCCAAATTGTCTTTCAGCTTTGCTTTCATTACTTTCCCCCTGTTGTGATGCTTGGAAAAAAGGGAAATGCTGCCCCCTTGTGGAAAAGAAAAAAAAAAACATTGCCAGAGGCCATGGCCGTGCTTTATCGGCACCTAAGCATGAAAAAAACAAAATGCGAACAAATTCGGGAATAAAGCTCTACGTCATATTTTTTATTTGAATGGCAGTTAATGTGGTGTGCTTTATATATGGACATTTTTTTTTAAAAACATGCAATTGATTGAAGGTGCACCTCATAGTCTGGTGCGCATTATACACCGGAAAATATGGTAATACATTTTAGCTCTCTTATTCATGGAGCGTATTTAGATGTGGAAACACGTGTTGTGTTGATTGATGAATTTGAAGTACTCATGGTAAAAAAAGAAAACCAAAACAATCTTTTTTTTAGAAGAGTGTGCAGGTGAATCCAATGAAATCAGTGATCATGCACAGCATTTTTCGGCGGCCACCTCACCACTCTGCCCTTATCGGGGTCATAAAATCTTTCCAGCAGCTGCACGCTGGTGCTCTTTCCACAGCCGCTGCTCCCCACAAAGGCCAACGTCTGGCCGGGCTTCACTGCCACATTCAACCCATTGAGGACCTGGATGTCCGGTCGAGTCGGGTAAGTGAACTTGCAGTCAGTGAACTCAATGTTCCCTTGGAAGTTATCCTAGGAAAGAAGGGCGGGGGTGTGGAAAACAAAGGGAGTGCAAAGGTTTTTTGTTTGTTTTGGGAGGACAGTATGGTGAGCTACACTGTGCCAATGGGGTTGATACAAACATGATTGACATTTTCTGCAAGAGGATCATTTAGACAAGTATTGTCCTTGGTCGTGGGCGAAAATTATATAGGGCAGGGTATTGTTTTCATCGCCGCACTATGCTATTACTACAAATTTGCATGCACCATATTTAATGCTGTACGATCATCCTGAACTCTATTTTTTGTTATTTCTCATTAGACAATACCTCACTTCAACCCTTTCTAGTTGTTTGTTTTTGCAATTACGACATTACGTCACTTTATGTACGTCACTTCCTCACTTTACATATGTCACTACCTCACTTTACATACGTCACTACCTCACTTTCCATACGACACTACCTCACTTTACATACAGAAATTACATGTATTGTCTGTTGTCAATTGTATGTCTTTTTTAGCCACGTTATAAGTGCCTTGCATGTCTTGCACGCTGGGTCCGAGAGGACATTAATTTCATCTGTGCTGTATGTCATGCATATTAGCATATTTGACAATAAAACTGACTTTGACTTTGACTTTGACTTTGACTTAATACTGCCACTTTGAACGAGGACTACTCTGTAAATAATGATGATCGGTTTGATAGTGCTCCTGACAGCATGTAACACTGGAGAGTTGCTCTGCATTCTGCTAATAGGAGTCACTCATGTACAGTATCTAAAGACACTATCAAAAACATCATTATGCATTGTGAAATGAACATCTCTCCGACAGTGACAATCGAAAGCGAAAATTATATGAGACGGCTAAGTTAACTTTTTTGTTGATCTAAACCAGGGGTGCTCACACTTTTTTTCAGCATGGGAGCTACTTTTCAAATGGGCAAAATGATCAAAATGATCGACCCATTATATTTATTGAAGAATATATTGAGGATTCTTGCAACTTATGTTGATGTATAACCGCATATGTTGCACAACACAACATAATTATGTACATGAGTTGCCATTACCCGAGTTCACAATAATAACTGGCAGACGATACAAACACACTTTTGAAAATGTCTGTCTGTGTAAGCTCTCAGTCGTACAGGAGTGATCCATCGATGAGAAGGTTTCTTCAGCCGTCATCTGTACAATTTTGAAGGTTTCGGACGTTTCGCCTCCTATCCAAGAGGCTTCGTCAGCGAACTAAAGTCTGACTGGTCGTATCGGCCCTATTTATATATCCCTAATGTCCAGGCATGGCGGCGCCGGACACAGCTATGATAGGTCACTACTCTCAGGTTGGGGGAAGCAGAGGACCCCTCCCTGTGGCCCCACTGATTGTTCCTACATTCCTGACTAACGACTGGCCTATTTCCCCCACTCCCACCGGTATCACCTCATCAGCATAACGAATGTTGCCTAACCTGTTTTGCCTAAGCAGGCTATTGTATGAACGATCCAAATTGAACCTCACCCCACCAGACCGGTTTAAAGAAGGATTTTGTTGTTTTATAAGAATCGCTTCTTTTACCCCCCTTTCAAACCATCTATGTTCTTTCGCTAAGATTTTAACCTCATTGTCGTCAAATGAGTGGTTGCTAGCTTTTAGGTGCAAATGTACTGCCGATTGAGGCCCACTAGTATTATCCCTGCGATGTTGATGAAGTCTTTTTTTGAGAATTTGTTGAGTCTCCCCAATGTACTGCTCTTTACAATTTTCATTCTTACAATGTATGGAATAAACTACATTACTTTGTTTTTCATTTGGTAGCCTATCTTTTGGATGCACTAATTTTTGCCTTAACGTGTTTATCGGTTTGAAATAAGTAGGAATTTTATGTTGCCAAAGGACTCTTTGTAATTTTTCAGAAACTCCTGCAATGTAAGGTATTGCTACTCCTCTCCTTTTTGTATCTTGAGAATTATTGGTTTCATTCCCTATTCTTTCTTTCTGACATTTGTTAAATGACCACTGAGGGTACCCACAGTTAGTGAGTGCGCTCCTGATATGTTTGACATATCCTGATATGTCAGTGGGGCCACAGGGAGGGGTCCTCTGCTCCCCCCAACCTGAGAGTAGTGACCTATCATAGCTGTGTCCGGCGCCGCCATGCCTGGACATTAGGGATATATAAATAGGGCCGATACGACCAGTCAGACCAGTTTAGTTCGCTGACGAAGCCTCTTGGATAAGAAGCGAAACGTCCGAAACCTTCAAAATTGTACAGATGACGGCTGAAGAAACCTTCTCATCGATGAATCACAGGATAAGAACATAAAAGCGTTCTGCGGGTGAGCAGCGGCTACCATTCGTGCCAGCGTGCACTCAACCCGGAAGTTCTACCAAGAGAGTACATTGGAGATTGACGGATCGACCGTGATCGACGTAATGAGCACTTCTGGTTGAAAGTATCAATACGTTTTTTTTGTTTTGGGGATTTGTGGGGGGCAGGGGGGGCCTGTTCCCATACCCACTACAAGCCATCATAGCACACATTTCTATCTGCGAAAACATACCCATTTATATCCTTTGTCACCGTAGACGCTAATCTTGGGCACTCGGTCCAGCAATTGGAAGAAGCGTGCAGCTGAAATCTTGGCCTTGGCATAGTCAGGGGTGTAGGAGGAGGCTCTGCCTAGGGCTGTGCCACTTGTGACAATAGCAGAAATGACCCTGCACAAGATGAAACAAGTGCTCTTTTTTAACAAAGAAATGAAGGATTCAGGGCTTTTTGGGACTGTGAGAACATCTGAGAACATAAAACGGTTGAGACCTCCTTTGTCTCCTTATATTGTGACAACTAAAAATGGATGAATTCAATCAATGTCTAGTTAGCTTTGCAAGTTTAGACAGATCTATATTTTGTTACAAGAGTAATTGACTGACTGACTGACTGGTTGTTTGATTGATTGATTTACTTACTCATAGTATAATGCGCACTCACAATGAATGGTGTATTTTTAAACTTTCTCCACATATAAGGCACACTGGAGTATAAGGTGCAACCCCAATGCATGGTGTATTTTCAAGCTTTGTCCATATAAAAGTCGAACTGGACTATAAGGCGCGCCTTAAATGACTGAAATATATTTGACAAATATAAATATCTAAAACGTTTCCAAATATAAGGAACACCACATTGTACCTACAGTAGAAACTGGAGTTACACACTACTTCTACATGGAGTCAGTGGCCGCTGACAGTCGCTGTGAGACCTGTTGTGGCTCAATATTACTTCACATATAAGGCACATCTGCGTATAAGCCGCAGAGTCAGCTTTTGAAGAAAATTCTGGCTCTTGGGTGCGCCTTATACATCTGAAAATACGGTGTCTATCTATCTATCTACTTGTTGTAGATTCTGCGTCTGTCCTAAAATCCTGTGCTGCTCCTCAGTTGACAAACAGCTCATACTTGAAAAACATCTGGGATGGTTTATCCATCTTTTTTTTTGGTTTGTTTTCCAAAGGGCTTTCCATTGGGCTTTATTATAGCAGAGTGATACCCGTGCGCTTAGTATAAAAATGGACTGAAGGAGTAGCTTCATATTTATGCAGGCACAAGTCCAGTCTATTGCGTTTTGTGACCATGCTGCACCTCTCCAGACACTCCTCGCATGGCACTGACTCATTCATCAATTTGTGAAATCGGCGTGAAACCGGGCGCATCATTTGTTTCATACTGGGGCAATGGTCTAGTTCGTGTTTGTGAATTTGATAGATGCTCTACGTTTCCCTTCCAGTCGCGCATATCGACAAATGTGTTTACTAACACTTTAGACTTGCAAAAATCAGATCAAGCTCATGGGACAATTTAGGTTGATTTAAACGGGGCAGAGGCGGACAAATTCAGCGCTTGACAGACACGTGTATTGGTGGATGTCACCAGATTTTATTAAATCATTCACTGCCATTCACAAATTTATTCAGCAATTGAAAATAGTATGTAGCGTGCCATTCCCGAATTTGTTCGGCTTTTGTTTTATCTTGTTTGGGTGCCGATAAAGCGCTAGCTATGACCTCTGGCAATGCTTTTTGCTTTCCACAAGGGGGCAGCATTTCCATTTTTTCTATGTTAGCGCTTTGTTCCAGCTATATAAACCAATCTGTACGTATTGCATTGTATTTTGGACAACCACCCTCATTTCATGCTCATATAACTCAGGACCCATATAATTTATGAATTAACTATTTTTTTCTGATGAAAGAAGGGAGTCTAAGGTTTTTTATGCTGCATTGAATGTTTATGAACTCATTATTCTGTGGGTCTGGGAACTTGAGTGGCAATGACAAAAACCCTGGCACTGGAGTGGACATATTTTTGCACATGTCTGGGAGTGAATTAGTTAATATATTTGACATCAGCATGGTAATAATCCCTCTGAATCATTGAAGCAATTAATTCATTGAATGAGTTATATCCACTGTTATTTAAAAAAATATTTTAATAGTATCCCTGTCACTATTGGGTTTAGGGTTGAGGGTTCACACTTAGGATGCACGATTGGTATTGTGAGGTGGTCTCCAGGAAAAGACTACTTCCATCCCACAATGGCGCACAAAGACACAAACGCAGCTTTATGTCAAATTCAACCTGTATAATAGAAAAATGCATCGTTTTGTATCTATTTCTACCTGTGAAAGTATCACAAAATATCAAATGATGTGCATAGTTATACTGCGCCTTTCACTCCACACAAAAATATCACGTACCTGAACACCAAGCTGAAATGGAGTCCCTCTTGACGTACTAAGTAGCCCCCAAACCGATAGGATGCAGAATTGGTCAAGAAGACAACACACTGGGCGAAACCATAACAAGCCCCGTAGACGTTAGCCTTCTTCCGGGCTGCCTGGTATGGAGCATCCAGCTGCGCAATATATCTGTCCACAAAATTCCTTTCCTTGCCAAGACCAGCGATGGTGCGAATGTTATTGAGGGCTTCACCTGAAATCTGCAAAGTCCATAAAAAAGGTGAAAGTGTGATGTAGAATGAAAATACCACATGCGGATATGTTATGTATTTGGATTTCAGAACAATGTGTTCAACTTTCATATTTGTAAGTACAGTACAGTGATACCTCATCTTACGAACGCTTTAGCTCACGAACTTTTCGCCTCACGAACATTACATTTGCGAGAATATAATCTCGGAATACAAACTAGTTTTCGCCGGACGAACTAACCCCACAGCTACGGTTGTACTTGTGCTATTATGGGACCAAAAAAGACCCTACCACGGGCTAGTGTTAAGCCGAAGAGGACATAAAAGAAAATTACGGTCGAGCAGAAGAAGGAGATCATCGAAAAACACGAACGAGGTGTGCGTTTGTGTGACTTAGCGTCCCAGTACCAGTATACTAAGTCGACCATTGCTACGTGTGGCCAAGGGTGTTTCTGTGTTGTCTAAGCAACGGTCTCAGGCAAGAGAAGAGGCTGGAAAATTTCTGTTGATTCGCACTTCTCCTTATCTCTAAACCAGATCTTCCACCTCTCCTCCCCTCAGGGCTGCAGACCCGACACTATTAGATATGCCAAATACTAAACGGAGGCTCAGAGGGGATCGAGCCTTTTCCGTTCCTGGTCCCACTCTCTGGAATAACCTGCCACTGAACATTCGGCAAGCCCTCTCGCTGCCCATCTTGAAAACCCGACTCAAAACTCACGTGTACTCTTTGGGATTCGATTCAGCATGATTCCGACTTGATCCTTGTTTCACTCCCTGTTGCTTTCTACTAACTTTGTGACTGCTTTATTTCCTGCATGTGATACCTGTCCATGTTAAGTGCTTTGTTGCAGCTTTAGCTGCTGTTCAAGCGCTATATAAATCAATATGCATTGTATTGCTTTATTCATTCATTCAATTGTATTGTATTGTATTGTATTGTATTGTATTGGATTGGATTGGATTTTGGATTGGATATGCCTTTATTCGTCTCACAGTGGAGAAATTTACATTTCACAGCAGCAAAGTGATGAAAGGAATGAAAGTAGCAATCTAACTGGAGACTGACCTGTCCTGCAGCCTCCATTGCTTGTTTGTCTTGTTTGGCAAACCCAGTAAGCATCTTGGCCTGGAAACCACCTGACAAAGCGATAAAGGGTAGGAAGCACAGGATGAGCAGCGTGAGCTTCCAGCTGAAGTAGAAGGACATGAGGATGGCCACCCCAATGTTGGTCAGAGAGTTGACTATCATGCCGATTTGGGAGCCGGTAGCCTTTAAGGAAAGAAGGATGTGTAGCCTTTTGAATCATTTCTTATTGTACTGACTTTATAGAACACTGTTTAAAATTGGAACCTGATCAATCTGATGCAAGAGATTAAAATGTCATCTTTTATTTCTTTGTCTGTCTTTGTTTGTTGGTTTATGCCTCACCCCTTGAACTTGCGAGGCATCGGTCGCCAGTCGTGTGGTCAGTGCTCCAGGGCTGTTTTTGTGATCATCAAACCAGCCAATCTCCTGACCAAGCATGGCATGAAAGCCCAGGCGACGTAATCTGCGCGTCAGAAGCTCTCCAGACTTGGAAAAGGCATAGCCCTGAAGATAAACACACACTTTTATGCAAGTAGCGCAGGTGATCTCACATTCATCATGCACCACATGATGACATGTGGGTGCATGAAAAGTGCCTTTTCCAAGCTAGTCCCACACATATGGAAGCAATACATGTTCAATATCCCTTGTGTGATCAAAAATGACCCATGGGGACCAGAGGAGTGTACTCCGAGTGCTGAATTATTACAATTCTGGCTATTTTCAATAAGAAGGAATAAATCTGATTTAAAAATATATATATATGGATGGTTAGCTGGCTGAAGAGAGAGAGAGAGAGCGAGAGAGAGAGAGAGAGAGAGAGAGAGAGAGAGAGAGAGAGAGAGAGAGAGAGAGAGAGAGAGAGAGAGAGAGAGAGAGAGAGAGAGAGAGAGAGAGAGAGAGAGAGAGAGAGAGAGAGAGAGAGATTTTTTTTCAGAGGGCAAAACAATCAGAATATACATTTGGGTCAAAGCAGTTTTTGCTAAAATAAAATGTTATTTTACCTGCAGCATTTGTGTGAAGAAAGAGACAACGCCAACCATGACAAAGAACAGGCAGATGCCATCAATCTCCTTTCTTTGCGCAACGGGATCTGTAACTGAGAAAGTCTGCACACACACACACACACACACACACACACACACACACGCACACGCGCGCACACACACACACACACACACACACACACAAATGCAAAATTAACTGACCACTTGCCCTTGTTCCCTCTAGAAATTGTTCCATCATTCTTAAAGCGCTGGAAAAGACACAGTTTTCACAGTTGAAAATGTAGTGTAACCTCACCGCTAATATTTGACTGAATAAAAGTGAGTAGACAGGGTTGACTCCTCCATTCACAGCAGCTCCCAAAGATCCAAAAAGCATGTAAGGCCACTCTGGAACATTGTACTTCAAGATCCTGGTGACCGGCGCTGGCTCTACTAGGTCTTCCTCCTCCTCCTCTTGAATGGCATTCTGAATATTCAGCATGGAGGAAAAGAGAATGCAGGCAATGGCGATTTACCCCCATAGTTCAAGGCTATCCCAGCACCCACGCACCCACCTTAGATTTGTCGACTTCAGACACAGTGTAGGCTCTGGGTCCTAGCTCTCCGGCAATGGAAACAGAAGAATCCGGTATCAGGTTGGATAGCTGCGATCGAGATCTCTGGCGGATGGAGGCTCTGTAAAACAAGTGTGTATCAGCCCAAAACTGTCAATGGGTACATTAGATTGTTCTGTTTCATGCTTTTCTATGAGGAATTTAATAACAGAAGATTTATGATGACTTTCGCTGTGGTTCAATTGGAAATATTGTGATGTCATGAGAGGCTAGCTCTCAGCGGGGCAGGACAAGGGGTGCAATGGGCGACAAGTTTGAATGCAAACAAAGATTTTAATACAGGATTTCAGGGGGAATTAGCAAGCAAAAAAAGGCAAGAATAGCGTCCCTTCCAATCCTTAAATCATAATAAAGTCTCTTCTGAGGTGAAACTGAAGATGGAGTTCTTTTCCACGTGTTTCTAGGCCTTTCTAGGACATCAAGAGGGGTGCTTGATGTCCTTCCTAGGTAGCCTAGCCACCATTAGCAAGGTTCCAAATCCGGTGTTCCATGCTATGGTCCCAACTGGCGACAAGTTTCATGCGGCAATCAGTTTCTCAGTGTTTCTCAGTGTTTCTCAGTGTTTCTCCACAGAGGACAACAATGGAGCTTGTGGAAGGGAAAAAAACATTGCCAGAGGTCAGTGCTTTATCGGCACCCAAGCATGAAAAAACAAAACCCAAGCAAATTCGGGAAAGGCCGTCTACGTCATATTTTCAACTCCCAAATAAATGTGTGAATGGCAGTGAATGGATTAAAATCTATGTGTCCGTCCTGATTGATCGAGGGTGCATCCCATGTCACATCCGAAGTAGGTTCAGATCAAATCCTGCCTCCTAAACTACCAGAACAAGCTAATGTGTACAAATTGTCCAGCGGTTGGGTTAGTACCTCATGCTGGCCCGGTAGCTGCCAGCTCTGGACAGGCTGAGCTTCTCTGGTGGATCTTCATTTTCAGCCACTGAGATCGATCAGGATTGTTGAGTAGAAGGAAAACATGTTTGCGGGAATCACTGAGTGTGCAACCTACTTTGCCGAGCCTTCTCATTAAGTGCCTTGTCCCCTTGGCTCTGTAAAGTAACAAGAGTGAAGTAGACCCCTTTTCTGTCCAGAAGCTCGCCGTGCTTGCCCCTCTCGACTGCCTGGCCGTGCTCGAAGCCCACAATCACGTCAGCGTTCTTGATCGTGGAAAGACGATGGGCGATGGAGATGGTGGTCCGTCCCATGCGTACCTTGGGCATTGACAGTCAGAAAATGTATTTTAGGGAAGGAAGAAGGCTGGGGTGTTGAAATACCAGAAACACAACCTCAAAATGGTTACATTGAATTGAATATTTATCGATATCAGAATCAGTTTCCACAGGCTGATAAATTCCTAATATGGAGCTTGGACACCCTCTTCTGGCGGCTTTTGGGTGCAACACGGTTTTCAGACCAAAGAAGTACAGCAAAATACATTGACGTGATGGAAGGACTGCTACAATGTG
Source organism: Hippocampus bargibanti (assembly GCF_051943395.1). Lineage (NCBI taxonomy): Eukaryota > Metazoa > Chordata > Actinopteri > Syngnathiformes > Syngnathidae > Hippocampus > Hippocampus bargibanti. The sequence goes on along the minus strand of NC_142734.1, from coordinate 4,878,128 downwards.
TCCTTTTTTTCGGTCAGGGGCGTTCCTTGAGTGACGTCACATACGGACTCGTCACCAACTCAAAAACAAGACTTCCTGAATATTCAGCGCGAGTCTTAAAACGTAAAATATAGCTATATGCGGTGGAATCTTATTAAAATACGCTCAGTAGAAGTCATTTGAAGCCATTTAACAAATTATGGACACAACTTGTCCGGAAACGTCGGTTGTCCTTTAAGGTTTATATAGGTACGTTTAAGGCTTGTACAAGTAACCAGTATTGGTTTCTACTAAAAAATAAACATGTAATAAAATATATGCTGTATAAAGATATATACAACTGGAGAGAATACCACATATTTTCCAACAAAAATGTTCATATGTACCGTTGTTCGTAACTCGAATGTTCGTAAGTAGAGGAGCGTCTGTAAATGTAGTATGCAACGGAAGTTGTAAAACAATGCCATATAAAACGCAGATTAAAAAGAGCACAGACATACTTTATCTAAGGCCTCTTGTACCACAGCCTCACTTTCGTTGTCCAAAGCAGAGGTGGCCATGTCAAGCAGCAGGATGCGAGGGTTCCTGACAAGTGCCCGGGCAATTGCAATGCGCTGCTTTTGGCCGCCACTCATCTGTCCACCACCCTCCCCCACTAACGTGTCGAATTTCTGTGAAATAACAGAAAATAAGATTTACATCACGCAGGTCCTCCAAACGCTGATTTGATCTCCACCTGTGGCAGGTCCATGATGAAGTTATACGCGTTGGCCTCTTTGGTGGCATTGATGATGTCATTCATTGAGACGCCTGGTCGACCATATCGTATGTTCTCAGCAATGGTGGTGGCAAACAGCACAGGCTCTTGCTCCACGATGCCCATGAGCGAGCGCAGCCATTGGATATTCAGACCGCGGATGTCGTGACCGTCCAGGGTTACCTGAGACGACCGAAGCTAGATGAGCTGAAATTGCCAGGTGATGGTGCCAAAGTACATCGCACACACAAAAGTATGATAGATCGTAACAACAGCAGGCTACTGTACTTCCCGCTGCAGAAGTAAAGTGCTTGACAAAAGTGGATTTCTCAAATGCAGTGAAAATGAGGCTATTTAGACCATCTAGCAATTTATCATCCTGAGGAGATGGTGTTTTTTTAATGGCACAAACAAAGGTTGAAGAGAAAAGCAATATTCAGACCCTACAAGCATCAATAGCAGGGTGTGAATGTACATCTTGATCCTACCATGCCTTCTTTGGGGTCATAGAAGCGCTGAATGAGTTGGACAGCTGTGCTTTTCCCGGCGCCGCTTGCCCCAACAAAGGCTGTGGTTTCGCCTGACTTCACGATCACACTGAGCCGGTCCAGGATCTGAGCAAAAGAAAGACCCAGCAGCACAGTCAGCAGTGTACCTTCATCACTTTGTTGTAAAGACACAAATTCATCCATCGGGTCGGGTTGTGGGGTCACCAGCTTCAAGAGGGAAGCTTCCAGCTCATCCTGGCAGATCCCGAGGCATTCCCAGGACAGCTGGGAGACATAGTCTCTCCAGCGTGTCCTAGGTCTTCTGCCAGTGCGGCATGCCTGGAACACCTCACCAGGGAGGCGTCCAGGAGGCATCCTAATCAGATGCCCGAGCCACCTCATGTGGAGGAGAAGCTGCTTGACACTGAGCTTCTCACCTTATCTCTAAGGGAGAGCCCGGAAACCTTATGGAGAATGCTCATTTCTGCCGTTTCGCAGATCTCGTACTTTGGTCATGACCCATTGCTGGTGACCATAGATGAGGGTTGGGACGTAGATCGAACGGTAAATTGAGAGTTTCGCCTTTTGGCTCAGCTCCTTCTTCACCATGACAGATCGGTACAAATTCACAAATGCAGAGTCAGTCTAATACCTTCACTTCCGGCCGGGAAGGGTAGTGGAATGTCACGTTGTGGAATTCAATGTCACCTTTGACTTTATCGAGTTTATATCCTGCCTCGGATAAACAGTCTATTTTAGGCTCCTGATGAAGTCCAAAAAAAAAACACTTCTTCAAGACACAAAAGATCAACTTTGATAGATGTCAATATTAGAACATTTCCTACACGTTCGATGGTTTCAAAGATGATCGTGGCAGCTCCACGACCTGCGGCGAATGCTTCCAGACATGGTGATGCCTGTCCCAAATTCATGGCTGCTATCAGAACACCAAAGAAAACCTGGCAAGGCAAAAAATATCGGCAACACATTGTAAAAGTAATAGCATTGTAAAATCTATGCAAAGTGAAAATAATGCTCAATTGCATTTTTTTAAATAGTTTGCCTGATACCAATTGCCATAAACATCTGAACAAGATAAATACTTTTAAGGGTATATACCAGCTACAGTTTTAACAAGTAAAAAGAAAACGTCATCACAGTACTGTAGCAGATATTAAAATTTAACAAGACCTTAGGGAAAATGTAATGACCCATTACAGGGATGGGCAACTTTTGTGGCTCAATGTTTTATCCATCTCCTCAAGGACCAGTAATAGGAGAGCTTTTTTTTAATGAGCCACGCAGCAAAAGTATACGTTAAAAACTATTAATAATTACGACTAAAAATACATGCATTACATTGAACTCCTTTATAAGTCCATAATGCTTCTATCCATGATTTAACCTGAATGAAAGTACTAAAAGTTATGTAAGTAATTTTAAATGACTCATTATATTCTTCAAATAATGTCTTACTGACTCTAGTAGAGAGGAGTAAGGGGATACATTTGTTTTGTGTTAACATTAACGTCCTTGCAAGCTGCTTGTTGTTACAGCGGATCAATTTGGCTTTGTCACCTAACTGCAACACGAGGCAAATTCACATAGCTAAATTCTGTTAAACCGCAGCTAGATAACCCATCCATCCGTTTTCCGATCTGCCTTATCATCAGAAAGGTCGCAGGTGGGTGCTGGACAATTCGAAGTGTTCAAACCACTTGTCATGTTTTTGGAATGTGGGAGAAAACCAGAGTACCAAAAGTAAACCCATCGAATATGATTCCTGATATTTTTTGTAATGTCTCATTCTGTGAACAAAACGAGATTGAGCAATCAAAGGTCAAGATATCATATTGAACATGACTGAATTTAAAAAAAAACCAAACTTCAATACTCTGTCATTTGATACTATTCCAATGAAGAAAATCTAATGAAAATGTAATAACAGCAGCAAAATATTAATGGAGTCACATGATTATTGTTTTGGCTAAAATGCACAATTTCCAGAAATGTTTTCACTCATTCACTGCCATTCACAAATGTATTTGAGAATTGAACATTTGACGTGGAGCGCCATTCCAGAATTTGTTCAGGTGATGTTTTTTTTTCTTGTTTGGGTGCTGATAAGGCACTGGGGAGCCCTCTGGCAATGTTTTTCCCTTCCACAAGGGGGCAAAATTTCCCTTTTGTCCATGTTAGCGGTTTGTTCCAGTTTCAGCTGTTGTTAAAGCGCTATATAAACCAATATGTATGTATTGCATTGTATTTCGGACAGCTGCCCTCATTTCAAGTTCAAATAACTCCAGACCCATCTTCTGTAATTTAGGAATTTGCTCTATTTTTCTGATGAAAGAACATAGTCTAAGGTTTCTTACGCTGCATTGAATGTTTATATAGTCCTAAAACTCAATACATATTCTGTGGGTTCTGGAATTTGAGTGGCAATGGCACTGGAATGGGCACATTTTTGCACGTCTCGGAGTGAATGTGTTAATAGGATCGCTAAACATAAATACTTTGTATCCAACCGAGAAAATTGCCTTCCAGACCCATATAATTTAGGAATTTACTCTTTTTTTCTGATGAAAGAAGAGAGTCTACGGTTTTTAATGCTGCATTGAATGTTTATGTAGTCCTTAAACAATATTCAGTGTGTCTTGGAATTCGAGTGACAATGACAAAAACCCTGGCACTGGAGTGGACATGTTTGGCATTTTGGCATTTTTTGCATGTCTGGCAGTGAATGAGTTAATATTCCAGGTGTTCCTGTGTAGTCATGCTAGGTCTTGGCATCATTATGGCCACTATGCAGATTGAACCAGAATGCTCAGACTGACCCAATTTTTTTAACGTAGTTTTTTTTTCTTTGTTTTATTTTTCAGAGCCTAGGGTTCCTCATTTTTAGGTTGGCATTAGGAGGTGTTACCTGCAGAAGTGTCCCTGGTGAGTATTCCTCCGTATCTACCACAAGACTGGAGCCATACCAGAAAGCCAAGCCGTAGCACAGGAAGATAATCAGCCACATGTATCCGGTGAAAAATCCCATGATCAAACCTTTTCGAATTCCCCAGCGCTGTGCTGACACAAGGTTCTTGTCATACCTGGAGGGAACAAGAGACAGTTTACTCGACAACTTAACACATAACATCCATCCATGAAGTTTCGAACAAAAATGTCGTCCTTCAGGACATACAGTGAGACCTTAACTTACAAACTTTTCGTCTTACAAACGTCAATTATATGAAAATTAAACCTTATAATAAGCACTATTTTCATAATACACACCCACCACGGCCCACATAAACCATCAACGACCATCAAAAAGGTAAATAAAACTTTATTTTACAGCACAGTTTATTTCTTTAATTACAGTCCTCATGTAATGCGCCTCTCTTTCCAAACAGCAATTCCCTTTGACCTTCGACCTCCAACACCATTCCATCACAAATGTAAATAAAGTGACTTCATGATATAATGCAGTGTATTTCTTTCATTACAATACAATAGCACATTTATTATACATAGAATAAGGTATGTTGTGTGTAGTTTTAAGGCTTATTTAGTTGAAAAGTATATTTTATGGAAACCCGGGAACGGATTATTCCCATTTTAATGGTTTCCTATGGGAATTTTTTTTTGTGATACACACTTTTCGCCTTACACACTCTGTCTGGGAACTAATTAAGTTCGTAAGTTGAGGTCTCACTGTATTTCGGTGAGCAGGAGAACTTCCCCTGCTGATTACAATGAGAAATGACGTACGCCCTGGATTGATTGCCAACAAATCACAGGGGGCCAAGGTAGCTAACAAAAAGGAAATAACAATAAAAATAAAAAATATCACCCCCAAAAATATTGCATTAATATTTTTGTTCAGCATATGATTTTATACCGTTGCACTTCTTTTTGCTCTCCGCCAAAAGCAGCCACCGTCCGAATCGAAGAGAGGACTTCGTCTGCAATGGCCCCAGCTTTAGCATAGGCCTGAAGCTCCATGCCTGTCAGCTTAGCCACAAACTGGATCCAAAATATAAGCAAAGAAGTCAAGTGATGTTGAGCCAAGCCTTTCTCATGAATTTCCACCAAGTGCTGCGGTACATTTCAGTTCGATAGCGTACAGCTGGGAAAGCTACCATATTTTCCAGTGTATAAGGCGCACCGGAGTATAAAGCGCACCCCCAATGAATGGTGTATTTTAAAACTTTTTCCATACTCAGGTAACATCCTATTTACGACCGATGCGAGTTACGACCGCCAGACCCTTTTTTTTTTAAAATTCTACGGCTGGGACCCCTCCGGTGCAGGGTGTTTGCGATGCATTTGGTAGAATAAAGACTCGAGACGGTCCTTCTAAAGACTTTCTATGACTCTGTGGTTGCTTCGGCCATCCACTATGGAATTGTCTGCCCGGTCAGGCAGCATCACCACCAGTTCTGTCCTGGGCTGCTAGCTGGACTCTCTGGAGGAAGTGGGCAACAGACGGACACTTGCTAAACTAAACGCTATGATGGACAGCCCCGCCCACCCACTCCTGCCCACCCTGACAGCACTGGGTAGCTCCTTCAGCCAGAGACTGTTACACCCGCGATGCAAGAAGGAGAGGTATCGCAGCTCACTCCTACTGACTGCTGTCAGGCTTCTCAATTCTCAATAATCACATGTGGAAAAAAAACTGCACTCTTATACTGTAAATATGGGTTGATGCAATACAGCTATCTTATCAGAGAATATAACAGCATTACACAAAATTATATTTGGTATATTATAGTATTCAATAGAAAACATTGCATAAAAACAACAGATTGATATCGTATACTATCCTGTAGTGTAAATGTCACATCGGCCATTTTGAATGGATCTCGACTTATGAACGTTTGACTTACGACCTTTTTGTCAGAACGGAATATATATATATATATATATATATATATATATATATATATATATATATATATATATATATATATATATATATATATATATATATATATATATATATATATATATATATATATATATATATATATATATATATATATATATCGCAGTCGCAGACGCAGGGTCGCAGTGTCACAATGTGGACCTCTGCAGCGGTTGGGCGTCGGTCATGAATGGCTACATCCCCTGCCGGCAGTAAAAGACAATCTTCCTGCATTTGAACCTTTGTTCACAGTGTCCGAACAAACATCTCTGACACAAACCAACAGGACTTTTCATTTATCTGAAAGTGATAGCATGTTAAGGCGGAGTCTCACCAGAGCCATGAGGCCAGCTCCAATGCCAATTAGTGGACTCGCCGCCACAATCACAAGCGTTAACTTCCATCCTTTCACAAAGCCAACGCAGAAGCCGCACACAAATGTGGTGAAACGCTGCATAAAAATGGCGACTTGGTCCGCAATGGCGTCATTGATCTTGTTGATGTCACTGCGTAGTCACAGGCAAGACATGATGTAGTGAGAACGTTTCTCCAACCATGACAAAATGACCCTTTCGCTGTGACCAACTTACTCAGACATGCGTGTATTGAGCTCTCCCACCGAGGTGCAGTCAAACCATCCGATCTCCATCCTCATCACTTTGCTGAAATAGATTTTCCTGATGAGCTGGATCTGCTTGGCGGCAGCATTCACCCATAGCGAGATCTGTCATACATAAGGCTGTTGAAAATAAGACGGGAGTGCGCGCAAAAGAACGCCACAGTTGCAAAGAAAGACCTCAACCCTGACCAACATTTCAAGGATGTTTTCACATTTCCTGTTTTCTTCTGGCTTTGACAACTTTGTTCATTTTCCGGTTGTTTCAGTTCACAACACCAAATGCAAAAGGAACACAACAATCCACCTGGAGTCATTCTCTTACAGATTTGATGTACTATTTTTACATTCGACCGAGGATGGGAGAGCTCGTGCTCTGTTTTCCTAGATAGCACATTTGCTGGAGGGCACCAAAGGTGGCGTATCCTGATTTTCATTCAAGCGCAAATGTTCATTGTTCATAAGTCTGTGCAGTCATACAGGAGTGGTCCATCTAGGAAAAGGTTTCTTCAGCCGTCCTCTGTACATCTTTGAAGTTTCGCTCCTCATCTGAAGAGCTTCGTCTGAGAACTAAAGTTGTGCTGGTAACCCTGGCCCTATACCTGAGTGGTTGCTAGCTTTTAACTGCCACTGATTGGAACGTCCAACACCTGTGCAGGTGCAGACGGGGCCGCCAACCAGATCGTGACACCCGGGGGTTGCTGGAGTCTTTCCTAGCCGTCTTCGGGCACTAGGCAGGGGACACCCTGAATCGGTTGCCAGCAAGGACAAACAGAGACAAACAACCGGTCGCTCTCGTAGTCACTCTTAAGGACAATTTGGAGTGTTCAATCAGCCTGTCATGCATGTTTTTGGAATCCTGACACGGAGGCTGGACCAGGTCTTGAACTCACGACCTCTGCACTGTGCTAATCACTCGACGAATGAGAACGGCTTAGATTGGACAAGACCGATGTCTGATGTATGTGGTGTTCACTGCTACAGTAACCTCTGCGAAACCTCCCTCTGTTTGCAAAAGTATCAACTCCCTGTTCTACTCGTCTCTTCACGAGGTTTATTTGCCCCTCCTACGCATACGGTGGTCATGACAACAGAGCCCCAAGAGTTGGTGATCATAAACAACTTTCTGCTGGAGAAAAAGCGCTCCAAGATGATAATTGATATAAGGTTAAGTTACAAACCTGAAAGTATCCCAGAATGAAGACGGCTGCTCCAATCCCGACATAATAGAAGGCAAATTTGGTCATTTCATATTCGATGTCAAGTATCCTGAAAATCAAAATGCAGGCATGAAATATTTCAGTGATTGACCAGACAACCTTGTGATTCCCCATGACCAACATACGTACCCGCACGACCTGTTCCTCAACGGCGCAAAAGTTGCCCACTCTGAATAGTTGATAGAGCTCCAGTGTGACTGGTTCACGCCTGCGAATGTGTCAGTGTAGTTCTTCGTCCACTGGATGGTGTTATTCACGCACTCCTTCCGTTCGTCACTCAGCTCATTCAGCTCAATGTCATACTCGATGAACGTATCGGTAAGCAGGCCAAACACCAGCAGCATAAGGGGCTGGGCGGAGCCGTGGAGCACGGCGCATATGCTTCCCACCACCATCATCAACACTTCTTTGCATGTGGCAAAGCGGAACTGGATATACGTACGCATTCAAGAGGTTGCTTGCATGAGTGATACTGACATTGAAAAGCTGAAATATGAACGCCATCGTGTTTTTACCAACTGGAAGAAGCCAACTCTAATTGCAGGTTGCTCCTTTGTCTCCTGTCCTCTGTTTGGAAGTAAATACAAGTATGTATGTAAGTTATTTGAAGTGGCGGAACGTCGAGGCCTGCAAAGCCTTCTCTGCTGGCCTCAAAATATCTGACTCATGTTAATTATATTTTTTTCCATAAATTCTTATTAAATATTTCCAAATTGTGTTTTAGCTTCCTTTCATTACTTTTCCCGTTGCGCTGTTTGCAGATGTGTGTTTTTGTATTTTATAATAATAATACATTTTGTTGTCCTAAGCGCCTTTCAAAACTCTCAAGGACACTTTACAGTCACTGGATAATTTATGTATTTTTCTGCGGGTAAGCAGCGGCAGCCATTCGTGCCAACGTTCACTCAACCCGGACGTAACACAAACTCACGCCACAAATGTAAATAAATGATTCAATAAATAAACAAATAATAAATGATTGATTAAATGATTAGTTAGGTAAATGGGTGGGTAGGTGAATAGCTAGGTAGCTGGATAGATAGCTACATGTAAATAGCTAAATACCTGCAGATAGCTAGCCAGCCAGATAGCTACCTGTAGATAGCTAGATACCTGATGATAACTGGCATTTAACCAATCACATTTCAGCCATCATTTGTAACCAGGGACCGAAATCTACCCAGACACCTTCAGTTCTGTGTCGCATCAATTGTGTGAATCAAACTGCTGCTTTTACCAATCCGATTTCGAGTTGGCAACCCAAAAGGGGTACCAACGCCTTCTTGAAGGCGTTGGTCAACGTCAGAGTTGTGATTGGCTAGTGACTCTCCAATCATAGTTTATGAAAACTGCTATGATCACAAGCCGCTAGTGACAAAGGCATACTAGCCAGAGCTAGCACACTGTATCGGTAGTGAGCTGCATAAGCAAATATATTGTTATGATTTAATAGCAATTTTGTCAACCCACAATGGCAGAAGGAGGAGAAGAAATGAATTTGGTTGCAAATTTACTGTTAAAGCCATTTTCAAGTCGGATTTTTCAAGAAAAAAAAAATTGACATCAGTCGGTCAATTATTTCCTGGCTAATTGAACACTAGTGGACTTGTAGTAAATCACACCACACTTTTTTCATTTTGGATTGATTCAGACATAGCACTACTGAAGGCCTAGTGATGAAATCCACGGCCTGACACTGATATTTAAGATGAAATATCAGAGCCTGATTGAAACTGATCTACTCACTTCTCCTTCTCCTTGGAAGTTGACATTGTCCTGCATAGAGACAAAAAACAAATCCACAGAAAATTATATGATCAGCAACAACTACTTAATCAATTGTATTGAGTCTTAAGCAAATTGTATAAAAAAACAATACTGAACTTTACATTGTGTCAATCCAACAGAAAATAGAAAAAAGGTCTTTAACAAGCCATTAGGGAAAGTATATAACTATAAACTCACTTGTACTCTTTGGCATTTGACTCAGCATATTTCAGACCTGATCTTAGTTTTACTCCCTGGTGCATTCGACTATCTTTGTGACTGCTTTATTTCCTGTATATGATAGTTGTACATGTTAACCACTTGGTTACACCTTCATCTGTTGTTAAAGCGCTATATAAATCAATATGTATTGTATTGTATTGTATTGTATTGTATTGTATTGTATTGTATTGTATTGTATTGTATTGTACTGTATTGTAATCTGCAGTAGTGAGTAAGTGGTCTATTGTCAGCGACCGAAGAGGGGCAAAATGTTGGAAAGTCGGCACACCATCGAATTGTGTTAACTTCTCCAGTATTTTTGTGGCTTGCGATGTACATACAATGTCGAAAAGGTTTCCTTATATGGAGCTTGGATGCCCTCTTCAGGCGGCTTTTGGGTGCAACACGGTTCTCAGACCAAACGTACAGCAAAACACATTGACGTGATGGAAGGACTGCTACAATGTGTCTTTTTTCGGTCAGGGGGCGGTTCTTTCGTGACGTCACGTACGGACACGTCACCAACTTAAAAAGAAGACTTCCTGAATATTCAGAGCGAGTCTTAAAACGTAAAATATAGCTATATGCGGTGGAATCTTATTAAAATACGCTCAGTAGAAGTCATTTGAAGCCATTTTACAAAGTATGGACACAACTTGTCCGGAGATGTCGGTTGTCCTTTAAAGTGAATTTTGTGTTGCCGAAGGACTCTTTCTTACAATGTACTGTACGTTCAAATAAAAATTCATTCAAAGCAGCAGCAAAATGTACCCAAAGAGTGGCCCACACCAAAAAAAAATAAAAAAATACACAATGAAGCATAATACGTACATGTAAGAGCCAGCTGGTTCTGCAAAATGTAGAAAACGTGTTACAATATGATTAAGAGTCAACTGAAATCCTCTTTGATGATTGGATTTGATTTACCTTCGTCCGTAATCTCATAGCTGTGATTCTCCTGTCCAAGCTTTTTAATACTTTGCAATTTCACTGATCCAACTGGCATGTTGGCTCCTCTCGAAAAAGCAAAGTAGACGTTCAGAATCGACAAAACCAGATTTCCAACAATGAAACAATCATATGTGATGATAAAGTGCTGAAGAAGAAGAAAAAATTACCAGCAGGTGTCCTTTTGAGTACTTATCAGGGATTCCCAGAACAGCTGTCAGATCACAGGTTCCTTCAGAGACTCTTTGGTTATTTAATCCCCTATTGGAACATGCAGAATATATGTAGGCCCAAATTCTATAAAGACAGTAGTGGTTGCATGTCGCTTGTATATAGTAGGAGGACACACTCCTTTACCTTGGAAGGGAGTAATGTGCCAATATTGAAGAAGGTTGGGCTTATCGGTGGTCCTAGTGGGGGAGGGGGGGTGTTTTCTTTGAGGGTAAGTGTCCGTTCGGTTTGTGTCCCGTTGTCGTTTAGGTCAATGACCGCACGTGTAAACATTCCACCTGCAGAGGTTGTCACGCTGATCATTACTAGATTTGTCTGTTGTCCTTTGTAGGAAAATAAATGAGGATGTTATGGTGTCACCTTTTTTGCAAATTTATTATTTTATTTCTGTCGACAGTGTAAATGTTTTACTGCACAGCAAAAACGTTTGGTATGAGGCCAAAAATGTGCAAGCACTCGGTCAAATGGTTTGCTTACCGCAGGCAAATAAATCAATACTATAACTGGAAAGCTTTATGGAGGATTATTATTATCCTACTGAGAGGATATTGTTAGTAAGTAATGCTTGTAAGAGTTCATATAATGCATATATATATATATATATATATATATATATATATATATATATATATATATATATATATATATATATATACAGTAAAGTCTCGTTATATCGATATTCAAAGTCCGAAAAAATATCTATATAACCGGGACTATCGATATATCCGACCCTGTTTGCATGTAATTTTCTCCGTGCGTGCATAGAAATAGTATCGATATAACCGGGACTATCGATATATCCGATATCGATATAACGAGACTTTACTGTATATGATATATCTATAAGATATTATAGATATTATATTTTTTATTTTTTATTATAGATATATTTTTTTTGTCAAATCAGTGTCCAAAGTACATTTAGACATACAACGGGCTGTATTTTGGTGGATTGGAAACTGGCAGGATGTATCATAGTGGCGTAGGTGCAAGTTAATAATAATAATAACAATAAACCAAAATAACAATAATTATTGTTATTTTTTTATTATTATTATTGGTAGTAGTAGTAGTAATATTGGTATTATGGTTAGTATTATCGTAATTGTAATAATAATAATTGTTATTATTATTATTATTAGTAGTAGTAGTAGTAGTTGTAGTAGTACTAATACTAGTAGTAGTAGTAGTAGTAGTAGTAGTAGTAGTAGTAGTAGTAGTAATAGTTGTAGTAGTAGTAGTAGTAATAATAGTAGTAGTAGTAGTACTAGTAGTAGTAGTAGTAATAGTTGTAGTAGTAGTAGTAGTAGTAGTAGTAGTAGTAGTAGTAGTAGTAGTAGTATAATTATTATTATAACTATTAAATCAACATAACAATATGTTTTCTTACGCAGCTCGCTACAGATACAGTGTGCTAACTATGGCCAGTGTGCGCTTGTCACTAACGGCTAGTGATAATATGATTGGCTAGTGACTAGCCGTTTATTTGACGAGCCAACCATTGTTTGCGAAAACTCTGACGTTTCCAGCGCTTTCCAGCAGGCCTTGAGTTGCCAACTCGAACTCTGATGGTTAACGCAACAGTTTCATTAACATTTATTGTTACGCTCCAGGCCCCGCAGAACTGATTGTGACCTTGGTAAAGCGACACATTTAATGTACTGTATTCCAATCCATATTTTCTAGCAATACCCTTTTCATAGAAGTGCTTGAATTTTCTCTTCAAACATCGAACGGAGGCAAAGTTGTGGAGGTCATTCACATCATGCAGTCCCGCCCCGTTCAAATACTTTGGTAAAACCGGAATCCAGGCATGTACATTCCCACATAAACATGAATCTGAACTGTAATCATCATGTAGTTTCTTAAAAAAAAACGCCAAACGTGTGATTTTAATGTACACGCCGGCACTGTTTCAAAAATACTCCCTGACTTCTTAGCTGTTCTTACATTAATAACGGTTAAGAAGTCAGGGAGTATTTAAAAATCATGTAAAGCAAAATAATGCACACGTTGTGAAATCATGCTACAAATGTATCATGGAAGAGAAGATGGCTGGCTATTCGAGGTTTATTGAAGGCGCCACAGGCCACTTCAGACCACTGCAAATACTCAATTTAAAGTACACTATTGCCACCTAAAGGTAACAGTGGAAACTACCTAAACAGTGGAAACTACCTAAACTCTAAGCACGTATGTACGTGCTTAGAGGCGTTATTGAAATGATATTGACTAAAAGCTTGAGCCTTTAACCCACCCAGAATACTGTACACTGCCTTTATCCGATGCATAATACTGCACACAGTACTGTGTCTGTAACACATTTAATTTACCACATGGCTTTGGGAGAGTTTATATGGTATGTGGTTTCCTCAGTGTTCTGTATGGTCATTTATGGTCCGTGATTAATACAATGATTATATACAAAAATTATCCAGCGACTTTATAGTGTCGTTGAGAGTTTTCAAAGGCGCTTATATACAAAACGTGTTACTATTATTATTATGTATGTGTAAGCTCTCAGTCGTACAGGAGTGGTCCATCGATGAGAAGGTTTCTTCAGCCGTCATCTGTACAAAAGTGAAGGTTTCGGACGTTTCGCCTCCTATCCAAGAGGCTTCGTCCGCGAACTAAACTACTAAACTATTATTATGAATAAAATACAAGCAATCCGTAAAATAAACAGCTTTAGAAAAATGTAACAATTTCTTGTCTGTTTGAATAAATAATTACAATCACTGAATAATAAAAAAAAAAAAAAACTGGTGTAAGTGTCCTTGAGAGTTTTGAAAGGTGCGTATAAATGAAATTTATTATTATTGTTATTATTGTTATTATTATTATTATTATTATTATTATTATTATTATTATTATTATTAGTAGTAGTAGTAGTAGTAGTAGTAGTAGTAGTAGTAGTAGCAGCAGTAGTAGTGGTAGTATTGTTGTTGTTGCTATTATTGTTATTGTTATTGTTGTTATTCTTATGATTATTGTTCTCATTATAATAATAATAATCACCCCCCACCCTTCACCGCAACTTAGTGGTCTAAATACTCATGTTTAGAATTAGGTTTTGCCTGTGAAGACCACATTAATATTAGCGAGATGCTAATATTAATATTATGGATGACTTTGATGTTACAATATTATGGGTGAAGAACAAAAAAAAATGCAAAATTGTGAGATTATCGATGAAAATGTTTCTTTAGCCGTCATCTGTACTTCTTTGAAGTTGGCAGACGTTTCACTCCTCATCCGAAAAGCTTCGTCAGCGAACTAAAATTGGACCACTCCTGTACGACTGAGAGTTTACACAGACTTTGTGAGATTATCGAAAATTAGTCTGAGCCATTTCAAAAAAAGAATCAAAGATACATTAAAACAATATATTTCTACCAATTATTGGATTGGATTGGATTGGATATGCCTTTATTAGTCTCACAGTGGAGAAATTTACATTTCACAGCAGCAAAGTGATGAAAGGAATGAAAGTAGAAAAACGAAAAAATTATATTTATTATATTATATTATATTCTCCTGAAGAAGAACGAAAGGAAAATGAGACTCAGTAACAGACGAACTCATGGAAGATTATAAAGGTTGAAATAAATTCAGAGTTCAGAGGACATGAACAAGGTGTACAGATGCTGCACAAAGAAAACACCACAAAGAGCAATGTGAAGGCCAGGTTGAATTTGCAGATAATTTACATACCAAGCCTAAAAAAAATCTCATGTTTTACTGACTTTATAAGACAAAGATAAATCATTAATTGATGTAAATGATAAAACTGACGTCTCCGAACAAGTTGTGTCCATAATTTGTAAAATGACTTCAAATGACTTCTACTGGGCGTATTTTACAAAGATTCCACCGCATATAGCTATATTTTACGTTTCAAGACTCGCGCTGAACATTCAGGAAGTCTTGTTTTTGAGTTGGTGACGAGTCCTCACGTGACGTCAGAAAAGGACCGCCTCCTGACGTAAAAAAGACACATTGTAGCGTCTTTCCATCACGTCAATGTATTTTGCTGTACTGTTTTTTTTTTAAAACCGTGTGTTACATCCAAAAGTCGATAGCAGAGGGAGTCCAAGCTTCATGGAAATCATTTATTGGATTGGATTGTTGGCCTGTGGAAACGGGCTGATTCATTCCTTACAGCTCGGTGGCCATTTTGTTGCCTCTTTTTGGGTGAGACATTCCTCCCCGCCCGTTTGCCTCAAAATCACACAGAATAAATTCTTGAATCGATTGCAAACATGTATGCTTTCCTCTTCAGAACTATTTGAATCATATTCATAACTGGATGTGTAACAAGAAAGCATATTATCCGAATCTGAAGCCAATGTTTTTATTCTCCAGCAATGCAAGACGTATCGGCGTGACGTCACGAACTGGGGGCGGGACTTTATGAAAATGCCCAATTCGCAGCTCATTTTTTGCAAAATTTGGCCACTTTAAGTCATTTTTATTTGTGTATGTATAGTGGTTGTTTGCATTTGAATAAAAATATCATACTGCATGTTTTGGGTATTTTAGATGCTATAAAACGTTTTTCTGATGTCAGTTAAAAAACAAAAAAGTGACGTTGGTTGCCCTTTAAGTGAATCCTGCCTATAAATACAAGTTGGAAAAGATTTTTTTTTCTTGTCTCCTATTCGTGTTTTCAGTCAACATGAAAAAAAAAACAATAATAATAAAGAAATTGGCCTCAGTGTTCCAGTATTTTGGAGAGGAACTTCCACTGGATTGTATGTTTGACTAAGGATGTAAAAAGTCGACAGAGGAAATACAAACATAAACAAATCCAAGTAGCTGCAGCCTCTTTACTGTTGTTTACAACATGGCGGTTTAGAAACGGCTGTTGCTTGACATTATTATTATTATTATTATTATTATTATTATTATTATTATTCCATCAAAAAATACGTTTGTGAACTAGGGGGTGCAGTGTGGCTATTGTGACGGCTGGGGGCAAAATTCTGCACATGTGTAAAAAAAAAAATACAAAAGAATGCACTGGGTGTTTCAAAAGTTATAAACAGCGATTATACATTAATAGCCCAGAGGACATCCTCATGCTCAAGAGCTTCAGATTGTTCTGGGTTACCTCCTGCTAACCGGTAAGATATTCTGCTTGTCTTTCTGCTTTCGTGTTCACATACATGCTAAGTTTCAGAAATCTTAAATCGGGAGATTTTCGTACTAGCGACTTTGTGGTGGGTGTTAAAATAATGTGAGCGTTACAAAAGTGTAAATTAGAAGTAAATAAAACACACAAAAAATGCGTTCATTGTTTACTTATACATTCAATTAGTATAAGAATGTTTTTTACATTTTCTTTTGTATTGCTTTACAAATGAACTGTTTGTATTGTGTTAATAGTTGCTTTATAAAGTGAGTATTGTGATCAAAATCGGGAGTCTTCCGACCAAATCGTGAGATTTAACATGTATGTGTTCACTTACTAAGAAAATATTATTTGCAATATGACGGGGGTGGAGTGGAGTACTGCAAATGTATTCAAATTGTACAGTGCTCACCTACTCCATTTTTGACGGCATGTATTCACTAAAAAATTTAAAACACTATTTCAATACTGTATGATGAAATACATTTACACATTGTATCCCAATTTCAGAATCAGAAAGCCTTTAAGAGTTCCACAGTGGGGAAATTTGCAATCAACAGCAGCAAAATTGAAAAGCTGTGGGGCCGAAAAGAAAAAAACAACAACAAAGTATTGCATATACAAACAAAAAGACAGAAGATTGAACTGTAAAGCCGCACAAAACATGTTTCATAAAAAGAACTGTACATAGTGCAAAGTATAAAAATACAGTATAAAGCATACAGGTATATGACATGTGTAACTGTATTTACTGTACATAAGGTGCTATTTACAATGTCTACATCCAGTTTTTTTCCCCACATGTGATTATTAACACTCAAATTATGTTGAAAAAAAATCATGTAATTTTGTTGTGGGTCATTTTTACCCATATGTAAAAAATCCACACAAAACAGTCAAATCATGTGACATCAGCAAAAACTGTTTGTGAGATTGGATTGGATTTACCTTTATTAGTCTCACATTGGAGAAATTTACATTTCACAGCAGCAACATTGTTATAAACATACTTGAAAAGAGAGATAACATATTTTTAGTCAACTTTAGTCAACACAAACATAGAAACGGATAAAATTGACCTGTAACATAATATGAGGGTTGTAATGGTTTTATAATAACTGTTTTTTTTTACTCATGATTGGATGGAAATGTGATGAAATTCCACAGCATTCTATTTTTAAAGTGACCTTGAGAGTTTTGAAAGGCGCTTATAAATGAAATGTACAGTATTATTATTATTATTGTTATTATTATTATTATTATTATTATTATTTGATTTCCTCAACATGCAATCTAAATGTATGCAAAGTTGGACAATCTGAGTCAAGTAACAACATCAGGAATTATTTTCCCCCTGTGAAGTCAAGTTCAATGGTGTTTAAGATAATGTGTACGCTCGGGTAGGGTGTAAAGTCCATTTGTCCCAGTGACATTCAATGAAATTCGCCATTGGCACTATTTGTCCAGAGTGGGGTTGAAATTTTTGAAGCCGAAAAAGGTTAACAACATTAAAATTATGGGCTGCATGTCTTTAAAAAGGTCGAATGCTTTTCAATGCTCAAATTGTTTCAATTAATTTAACACCGATCAACAACATAGTAGGAACAACATTTTAATATTTCATATAAGGCCAGGTTTGCTGGTTCTTGGGGAGATTTACAAGCAGCGGCTCCCCCCCCCCCCCGACAAATTGGCGTTTTCGTGTTTATTATGTTGGTTAGAGTCATTGTAAGTGCCTTGCACGCTGGGTCCGAGAGGACAGTAATTTGATCTGTGCTGTATGTCATGCATATTAGCATATTTGACAATAAAGCTGACTTTGACTTTAAAGGACAACTGACGTCTCAGGACAAGTTGTGTCCATAATTTGTAAAATGGTTTCAAATGACTTCTACTGGGTGTATTTTAATAAGATTCCACAGCATATAGCTATATTTTATGTTTTAAGACTCGCGCTGAACATTCAGGAAGTCTTGTTTTTGAGTTGGTGACGAGTCAGAAAAGGACCGCCTCCTAACCGTAAAAAACACGCATTGTAGCGTCTTTCCATCACGTCAATGTATTTTGCTGTACTGTTTTTTTTTTTTTTTTTTTTTTTTCAAAACGTTGTGTTACATCCAAAAGCCGCCAGCAGAGGGAGTCCAAGCTCCATGGAGGAATTTATCAGCCTGTGGAAACGGGCTGATTCATTCCTCACAGCTCAGTGGCCATTTTCTTGCCTCTTTTTGGGTGTGACATTCCCCCCCGCCCGTTTGTCAAAAAATGACACGGAATAAATTGTTTAATCGATTGCAAACATGTATGCTTTCCTCTTCAGAACTATTTGAATCATATTCATAACTGGATGTGTAACAAGAAAGCGTATTCTCCGAATCTGAAGCCATTGTTTTGATTCTCCAGTAATGCAAGACGTCTTGGCGTGACGTCACAAACTGGGGGCGGGACTTTCTGAAAATGCCCAATTCGCAGCTCAATTTTTTGCAGATTTTGGACACTAAGTCATTTTTATTGGTGTTTTGCATTTGAATAATAATTTCATACTGCGTGTTTTGGGTATTTTAGATAAAACGTTTTTCTGATGTCAGTTAAAAAACAAAAAAGTGACGTCGGTTGCCCTTTAAAGTAAACTCGTTCACTGCCAGACGTGCAAAAAGGTGTCCACTGCCCGGGGTTTTTGTCATTTCCACTTGAATTGCAGGAACCACAGAATATTGAGTTTTAGGACTACAAAAACATCCAATTCAGGAGAAGAAACCTGAGACTGTCTTCTTTCATCAGAAAAAAAAGAGTTAATTCCTAAATTTTACGGGTCTGGAGTTATATTAGCTTGAAATGAGGCCGGTTGTGTAACTTCCTGCATAACTCTTTAGTAAAAATGGCAGTGGATGTCTGTTTCCTGCAGACATGTATCTGTACGCCCTGGCCCTTGTCGTGTTCTACTACACGTACCGCTGGCTCAAGGAGCTGCCCAGAGTCTCTGATAAGGGAGACAAGTATGTGTACATCACCGGCTGCGACACAGGCTTTGGAAACCTCCTGGCCCGTCACTTGGACAAACTGGGATTCCGAGTCATCGCCTCCTGCTACACGGAGAAGGGCGAGGAAGAGCTGAGGAAGTCATGCTCGGGAAAGCTGACAACAACACACCTGGACGTTCGATCGAATGAAAGCGTCACCAAAGTTGCAGCCATGATCAAAGACAAAGTGGGGCAGCGCGGTGAGTGTGCAGCACCGTCGGAAAATAACAAAGTACAAATAATTTGTTTCTGTAATTTCTCAGGCATCTGTTTTTACCCGTATTTTTTTGGGCTGACTTGTTATTGTATTCCCTCTATTGGAAAACTTATGGAGTTTCTTCCTCCTAAACCTGTCATATCTGTACTGTGATAAAGGGTTCCAAACTGGGGCGTGCGCGTGGTTGCTTGGAGATCTGCAAAACAATTATGAAGAAATAAGTGTATCGGTAAAATAAATAAATACATAAATAAATAATACATAAATAATACATAATAATAAATGAATAATAAAATGAATAATAAATAAATAAGAATAATAAAATTAATAATAAATAAAATAATAAATGAATAAAGGAATGAAAACATAAATAAATACATGAATAAATAAATAAGCAGATGAATAAACAAATGAATAAATAAATAAATGAATAAATAAGTAAATACGTCGATGAATGAATGAATAAAGATGAATAAATAAATACATGAAGAAATAAACAGACGAATAAATAAAAATAATACATAAGCAGATAAACAAACACATACATACATACATACATACATACATACATACATACAAATAAATAAATAAATATGCAGATAAATAAATACACAAACAAATGCATAAATAAGCAGATGAATAAATGAATAAATAAGTAAATACGTCGATGAATGAATGAATAAATAAAGATTAATAAATAAATACATGAATGAATGAATGAATGAATAAATAAAGATGAATAAATAAATACATTAATAAATAAACAGATGAATAAATAAAAATAATACATAAGCAGATAAACAAACAAACATACATACATACGTACATACAAATAAATAAATATGCAGATAAATAAATACACAAACAAATGCATACATAAGCAGATGAATAAATGAATAAATAAATGAATAAATAAGTAAATATGTCGATGAATGAATGAATAAATAAATAAAGATGAATAAATACATGAATGAATGAATAAATAAATACATGAATAAATAAACAGATGAATAAATAAAAATAATACCTAAGCAGATAAACAAACAAACACATACATACATACATACATACATACATACATACATACATACATACATACACAACACAAATAAATATGCAGATAAATAAATACACAAACAAATGCATAAATAAGCAGATGAATAAATGAATAAATAAGTAAATACGTCGATGAATGAATGAATGAAATAAAGATGAATAAATACATGAATGAATGAATGAATGAATAAATAAAGATGAATAAATAAATACATGAATAAATAAACAGATGAATAAATAAAAATAATACATAAGCAGATAAACAAACACATACATACATACATACAAATAAATAAATATGCAGATAAATACACAAACAAATGCATACATAAGCAGATGAATAAATGAATAAATAAGTAAATATGTCGATGATTGAATGAATAAATAAAGATGAATAAATAAATACATGAATGAATGAATGAATAAATAAATACATGAATAAATAAACAGATGAATAAATAAAAATAATACATAAGCAGATAAACAAACAAACACATACATACATACATACATACATACATACATACATACATACATACATACATATAAATAAATATGCAGATAAATAAATACACAAACAAATGCATAAATAAGCAGATGAATAAATGAATGAATAAATAAACGAAAACATACATAAATAAATAAAGGTGCATACCTACAGATGGCGACAGATCATCTCTTTCTTTAAACAGAAGTCATTTATGAAAAAAATAAAGTCCCATATTTTTCTGGTCATGAGAACCAAAATATATATTATGTAGTCACAGCTGTACTTTTCTAGAGAATAATTGTGTCTTTACCAGAATAAAATGTGTAGTTTTATCAAAGAAAAGATGGTAAAATATTACTTTTTATTTATATAATTGCAACTTCTCGACCCAACATAATACACATTTCTTCTTATAAAGACTATAATTTATTTTCTTTACTCTCATAACCTTACGACCTTTTTTGTGGAAAGTCAACAATTTTTTTCATTCCTATGACATGAACAGATGTTGGGAGTGGTTTTATTGATTTTTTTTAGGGTTCTTGGCAAAATGTCTCCACTTTAAGAGGTCTTGGACCCAAAATGTTTGAATATCGTTATCTATGACACACAGTAAATGCAACTAAAGAGATTTTGATAAATCATTTGTTTAATCGAGCCACTATCAAAGATAAGCAAAGACATCCATCATGCAGTACAGAAAACAGATATCTAGAGGGTACGCTGCTTTAATTTTCTTCATTTAAAGCCATGTCAGGTTTCTCAGTAGTTCCGTGGTTAGAATGTCAACCTGTGTTTTTTTTTCCATATACTTCGGTTTCCTCCCACATTCCAAAAACATGCATGTCAGGCTGATTGAACATTCCAAATTAACCCTTGGTGGGAGTGTGAGTGTGAATGGTTGTTTGTCTCTGTGTGACCTGCGATTGGCTGGTCACACCCCCCCAACTGCCCGAAGATGCTGGGATAGGCTCTAGCATCCCTCCCTGTGAGCCTTGTGAGGACAAATAGGATCAGATGATAGATAGATAGATAGATAGATAGATAGATAGATAGATAGATAGATAGATAGATAGATAGATAGATAGATAGATAGATAGATAGATAGATAGATAGATAGATAGATAGATAGATAGATAGATAGATAGATAGATAGATAGATAGATAGATAGTTTGGGGGGAGTTATGATGGATGGATGTGTGGGTGGATGGGTGGATAGATAGAAGGATCATGATAGTTTGTGTGGGTTAGGATGGGTGGATAGATAGATAGATAGATAGATAGATAGATAGATAGATAGATAGATAGATAGATAGATAGATAGATAGATAGATAGATAGATAGATAGATAGTTTGGGTGGGTTATGATGATTAGATAGATAGATAGATAGATAGATAGATAGATAGATAGATAGATAGATAGATAGATAGATAGATAGATAGATAGATAGATAGATAGATAGATAGATAGATAGATAGATAGATAGATAGATAGATAGATAGATTGGGTGGGTTATGTTCATTAGATAGATAGATAGATAGATAGATAGATAGATAGATAGATAGATAGATAGATAGATAGATAGATAGATAGATAGATAGATAGATAGATAGAGGATAGTTTGGGTGGGTTATGATGGATGGATGTGTGGGTGGATGGATGGATAGATAGAAGGATCATGATAGTTTGTGCGGGTTAGGATGGGTGGATGGATGGATGTGTGGGTAGATAGATAGATAGATAGATAGATAGATAGATAGATAGATAGATAGATAGATAGATAGATAGATAGATAGATAGATAGATAGATAGATAGATAGATAGATAGATGGATGGTGGATAGTTTGTAGATAGATAGATAGATAGATAGATAGATAGATAGATAGATAGATAGATAGATAGATAGATAGATAGATAGATAGATAGATAGATAGATAGATAGATAGATTGATAGATGATAGATATGATATGATAGATAGATAGATCAGATAGTTTGGGTGGGTTAGGATGGATGGGTGGGTGGATGGATGGATAGATGGATGATGTATTGTTTGGGTGGTATAGGGTGGATGAATGGATAGATGGATGATGGATGGACGGTTTGGGTGGGTTGGGGTGGATGGATAAATGGATAGATAGATGGATGATGGCTGGTTAGGGTGGGTTAGAATGGATGGATGCATGGATTGGGTGGGATGGATAAATTGGGTGGATGGATGATGGATGGATTTGGGTGGGTGCATGGGTAGCTGGATAGGCCTTTACCTCCCCACCCACCATTTTGACAAAATGGGTCCCCCATATCTCCACATCCATCCATTTTCAACAGCTCTCGTCCGTCCTCAAGTCCTAATTATGCAGGGCCAGCTTCAGTCAAAACGAATCAGTCTTCATTTCCTCAAGGCTCCTGTGCACTGAATCTACACCGACTTCTTCATGTCCCCTCTCAGGCCTGTGGGCCATCGTGAACAACGCAGGTGTGTCCGTGCCTTCGGCCCCGTGTGACTGGCTGACCATCGAGGACTACAAATCCATGCTGGACGTGAACCTCAACGGGGTGATCGCTGTGACTCTCAGCGTCTTGCCGTTAATCAAGAAAGCGAGGGGCAGAGTTGTCAATGTGGCTAGTGTGTTTGGGAGGATTAGTCCCACAGGGGGCCCGTACACGGTGTCCAAATATGGCGTGGAAGCTTTCAACGACAGCCTCAGGTGATACCGTGAACATTGGTCAACTTTTTTGAGAGTTTGCTCACTAGCACTGATGAAACCGGTCGGCTTTTTCCACTTAGGCTAAATATGGCACCTTTTGGTGTCAAGGTCCTCTGCATTGAACCGGGCTTCTTCAAAACAAACGTGACCGATGCTGCAATCCTGAGTAAGAATGTGAAGTATCTGTGGGACAAGTTGCCTCAGGAGGTCAGAGACGACTATGGACAGGAGTACCTTCAGAAATGTAAGATTGCCTTATTTCTTCAACTACAGACGCTCCCCACTTTACGAACGAGATACATTCTGAGCGGTCGTAAGTTGCTTCAGTGCTGTATTTTGTATGGAATGTATGTTTAAGTCAAACACTGAAAGGGGAAGTATAAAACACAGGCACTCTAACAGTCGTAAAATAAATTCATACATAATGGAGTATGACGACATATATCATTGGGTCTTAAAGGACAACCGACACCTCTGGACAAGTTGTGTCCATAATTTGTAAAATCACTTCAAATGACTTCTACTGAGCGCATTTTACAAATATTCCTTGGCATATAGCTATAGTTTACGTTTTAAGACTCACACTGAATATTCAGAAAGTCTTGTTTATGAGTTGGTGACGAGTCCGTACGTGACGTCACTAAAGGAACGCTCCTGACCGAGAAAGCGACACACAATGCATTTTGGGTACTTTGTTTGGTCTGAAAACTTTATGTTGATCCGTGTTGATGGCAAAATTAGGAGGAAAACACATAAATAACGCGATGGTGAATCGTTGTGCCTTGCACCAAGACTACTATTTGATACTAGATGACACAAATTCCCAGCCCATTTCCAACGGAGCTTGGGCGCCATCTTGCGCATTTTCTGGGCGCTACATTGGAATCCAGACGGCTCAAATTGAAACGGAAGGACTTCTTTAATCGATTGCAAACATTTATGCTTACCTCTTCATAACTATTTGAATCATATTCATAACTGGATGAGTAACAAGAAAGCATCTTCTCTGAATCTGGACTCTCTGAAGCCATTGTTTTGATTCTGGAGCAAGGCAGTTTGTGAAGGAGTATCCTGGCGTGACGTCACGAACAAGGGGGCGGGACTTTCTGAATCTCGCCATTTCCGAGTGCATTTTGTGGCAGTTTTGGGACACCAAGTCATTTTTATTGTTTTGCATTTGACTAAAAATATCAGCCTGCGTGTTTTGAGGATTTTAGATGCTAGAAAACGTTTTTCTGATGTCAGTTAGGAAACAAAAAAAATGGTGTCGGTTGTCCTTTAAAGGGGCGTTTACCAGTTTCAAGATGACGGCCAGTATCATCCAATCAAAATTGCGCTTTCCGCCAACTGCAGCCCCAACAGGAAATGAACAGCGAAAAAGCAAGAATATCTATTTAGTTTTATCGGCGAGCCATATGCAATCAAGAGCCGTATATGACTCGCGAGCCATAGGTTCCTGGCCGCTGCTCTAATGTGTCTGTGTGCGTGAAGCGCAGAACGTAGCCAATCGCAAGCGAGATCGGCTGGAAAACAGCGTAAAATACAAAATCGAACTTACAGCATCTCTGTCTGAACATTTTTTTACAGACTGTACCTGCAAAAATGTTGATATGTAGTTATTCATCGAATGTTCGTAAGTCGGGGAGCGTCTGTACTTGTTACAATTTGAAAAGTTGCTTCACTCACCTCCCTCCATCCTTTACAGCGTTAGCACTCTTATCGGACAAAGTTGCAAAACTATCAGATGGAGACCTGATGAAGGTGGTTAACTGTATGGAACACGCGGTTTCAGCCGTTCGGCCACGTACACGTTACTCGCCAGGATGGGATGCAAAGCTGTTCTGGCTGCCCCTCTCCTACATGCCAACCTGCGTCTCCGGCTACATTCTGAGCAGAGAAGCCATTCCGATTGCCAAGTCAATGCAATAAGGATGTTAAGGACATTTTAATCATTTGATATTGCATTCTGTATCCAAAATGTTATTACAAGAAAGGTGAAATTATAAAGCTAGTTTTCTTTCTTTCTAACAGTCGCTCCCATTATTATGGTCTGCCATATTGAAGGCCTTATCTGAAGGAAGCACTATGTTCAGGCCAATGTACATCCTCTTGATGATAAGCCTGTGGTAAAGGTTGAGGTTACAACTAAGTAGGTCAATAAAAAGCATTCCATGCAGCATGGCCACATTTCCTTTTACAAAACTAACAAGGATGCAAGGGGCTCTTTTTTGGAAAAGTCTATCCTCTTTGCTCATTCACTGCCAGACGTGCAGAAATGTGTCCACTACATTGCCAGGGTTTTTTTTTGTTATCGTCACTGGAATTCTATGATACACAGAATATTGAGTTTTTGGACTACATAAATATTCAGTACAGCGTAAGAAAGCTTAGACTCTCTACTTGCATGAGAAAGTTAATTCCTTAATTATATGGGTCTGGAGTTATGAGCTTGAAATGAGGTCGACTGTCTAAAATAAATGCAATACATACATACTTGTTTATATAGCGCTTTTACAGCTGAAGCTGGAACAAAGCGCAAACGTGGGAAAAAAATGGGAAATGCTGCCCCGTTCTGGAAGAGAAACAAATCGCCAGGTCTGGTCAACTTTATCGTCAACCAAGCAAGAAAAAACAAAACCCAAACTAATTCGGGAATGGCGCTCTGTCATATTTTCTATTCCCGAATAAATTTGTGAATGGCAGTGAATGGGTTAATATCCTGTAAAGTGAGTAAAAAATATTTGTTGAAGTTAACGACATGTGTGAATAACGTCATTGGATTGCAATGCTGTTTTGTTTTAACACTGCAGCTGCATCACACAAAACAAAAGACACATGCTATTAGTTTGTCATTTTATTTATGGCACAGCCGTTCAAAATGATGGCTGCGTGACATGGCTCGCGAGTGCCATCTGGTGGTAAGCATAGGTACAAGACTCGCTCATAGGAAATACACTTGACGAATTGTGTTGCCTTTTTTTTTTTTAATTCCATCTTTTTTTTTTTGTAAATTGAGACATTAAATATAACTATTGATGATGACGAGACAGATACATCTGGATTTGGACATTACAAACCAAGTGCTCTTAACAGCTGGACCCCCCCTGCCTATTTGTTTTGTTTTCATCTTCGTTCCACAATAGTACAATTGTTCAAGCCTTTAGGAGTGCTCCTCAGCCAGTTTCTCAGCCTTCTGGACCACTTCCTCGATGGGGCCAACCATGTAGAAGGCCTGCTCGGGCAGGGGGTCGTACTCGCCTAAGGAAGACCAAGAAATAAAAACAATGAGCATTTTAGAAGTCCATTAAAGGACAACCGACATTTTTTTTGTTTCCTAACTGACATCAGAAAAACGTTTTATAGCATCAAAAATACCCCAAACACGCAGGCTGATAATTTTAGTCAAATGCAAAACACCAATAAAAATGACTTAAAGGACAACCAACGTCTCCGGACAAGTTGTGTCCATAATTTGTAAAATGGCTTCAAATGACTTCTACTGAGCGTATTTTACAAAGATTCCACCGCATATAGCTATATTTTACGTTTCAAGACTCGCGCTGAATATTCAGGAAGTCTTGTTTTTGAGTTGGTGACGAGTCCGTACGTGACGTCACTAAAGGAACGCCCCATTGTAGCAGTCCTTCCATCACGTCAATGTATTTTGCTGTACTTGTTTGGTCTGAAAACCTTGTGTTGCACCCAAAAGCCGCCAGAAGAGGGCGTCCAAGCTCTATGGAAGGAATTTGTCAGCCTGTGGAAACGGGCTGATTCATTCCTCACAACAGCTCGGTGGCCATTTTGTCCCAAAACGACTTCAAAATGACCCCGATGATGCAGTTTCAGAAGGTCACATCATGACGTCTTGCCTTGCTCTAGAATCAAAACAATGGCTTCAGATTCAGAGAAGATGCTTTCTTGTTACTCATCCAGTTATGAATATGATTCAAATAGTTCTGAATAGGAAAGCATAAATGTTTGCAATCGATTAAAGAAGTCCTTCTGTATTAATTTGAACCATCTGGACTCCAATGTAGCGCCCAGAAAATGCACAAAATGGCGCCCAAGCTCCGTTGGTAATGGGCTGATTTGTCTGCTGGGAATTTGTGTCAACTAGTATCAAATAGTAGTCTTGGTGCAACACACAATTCACCATCGCGTTATTTATGTGCTTTCCTTCTAATTTCGCCATCAACACGAAGTTTTCAGACCAAACAAAGTACCCAAAATGCATTGTGTGTCGCTTTCTCGGTCAGGGGCGTTCCTTCAGTGACGTCACGTGGGGATCGTCATCAACTCAAAAACAAGACTTCCTGAATATTCAGCGCGAGTCTTAAAATGTAAAATATAGCTAGATGCCGTGGAATCTTGGTAAAATACGCTTAGTAGAAGTCATTTGAAGTGGTCGACTTAGCGTACTGATACTGAGACGCTAAGTCACACAAACGCACACCTCGTTCGTGTTTTTCAATCATCTTCTTCTACTTGACCAGACTTTTCTTTAGTGTCCTCTTTGGCTTAACACTAGCCTGTTGTGGGGTCTTTTCCGGTCCCATAAATCATGGATACAACTTGTCCGGAGGCGTCGGTTGTCCTTTAAGAAACGAGGCATGCATCATTTTTCACGCTCACCTGCAAGAATGCTCTTAAAGCCCTTGATGGTCTCCTTCAAAGGTACCAGCTTGCCCATGTGGCCCGTGAAAACTTCAGCCACCTGGAAGGGCTGCGACAGGAAGCGCTGGATTTTGCGTGCACGGGCCACTGTTAGCTTGTCCTCCTCAGACAACTCATCCATACCCAGGATGGCGATGATATCTTGAAGGGATTTGTAGTCCTTCAAGGACAAAAATAAATTGCAGCAATTAAGATTACGGATAAATTAAACTAACAGCCAATTTGGCTCAGTTCGTGTGAAAACGTCACACCTGAAGGATTTTCTGCACGCCGCGGGCAACGTCATAGTGCTCAGCGCCGACAATGTTGGGATCCATGATTCGCGAGGTCGAGTCCAGGGGGTCCACGGCAGGGTAGATGCCCAGCTCGGCGATGGCACGAGACAACACAGTGGTGGCATCCAAGTGAGCAAAGGTGGTGGCAGGGGCAGGATCGGTCAAATCATCGGCAGGCACATAGATGGCCTGAAAAGTCGGAGGAATTATTTTTCAAGTGGATACTATATAGTGATACGTCAGCTCACGAACTTAATTGGTTCCCAAAAAGTGTGTGTAAAAGCAAAAAGTGCGTCTTCTAAACATTTATTTCCCATAAGAAACCATTAAAATGAGAAGAATCCGTTCCCAGGTTCGCCCATAAAACATAATTTTACACTAAATAAGCCTTAAAACTACACAAAGTATACCTTATTTTATGTAGAATAAATGTGCTATTGTGTTGTAATTAAAGAATTAAACTGTACTGTATAATAAAGTCGTTTTATTTACCTTTGCAATGGTCGTCTATGTCGTTGCCTCTTGATATCCGAGTGAAGTTGCCGTGCTCTCTCGGCGATAATACCCTCACTCACACTGTCCCCCACTATCTGCTTTTCGTTAATCGAAATCAACAGAAGTTTAACCTCTTCTATTGCCTGAGACCGTTGTTTAGACAACACAGAAACACCCATAGCCACACGTAGCAATGGTCGACTTAGCGTACTGATACTGAGACGCTAAGTCACACAAACGCACACCTCGTTCGTGTTTTTCAATCATCTTCTTCTACTTGACCAGACTTTTCTTTTGTGTCCTCTTTGGCTTAACACTAGCCTGTTGTGGGGTCTTTTCCGGTCCCATAATAGCAAAAATATCCTCGATAACAAACCATGTCAGCACTCAAAGAAAGAGGGTGACGAAAACTAGTTTGTCTGCCAAGATTATATTCTCGCAAATTTAATATTCGTAAGGTGAAAAGTTGATGCGCTAAAGCGTTCGTAAACTGAGGTATCACTGTACTTCATAAAAATAAAACTAGAATGTTGAACATACCTGGACTGATGTGATAGAGCCTTTCTTGGTGGTGGTGATCCTCTCCTGCATAGTACCCATGTCAGTGGCCAGTGTTGGCTGGTAACCCACAGCAGAAGGGATACGACCCAGCAGGGCAGACACCTGAAAAGTCAAAGAGTTAAACCAAATCCAACTTGGATACATATCACACCCGTGAAGAAAGTACTCAGACCTCAGAGCCAGCTTGCGTGAAGCGGAAAATGTTGTCGATGAAGAGCAGCACGTCTTGACCTTCTTGGTCACGGAAGTACTCTGCCACAGTCAACCCGGTGAGAGCCACTCTGGCACGAGCGCCAGGGGGCTCGTTCATTTGGCCGTACACCAGCGCCACCTAGGGGGGTGGGGGGCAATGTGAATGGAAGAACATGAAACTTAGAGGAAAAATAAACAATATTAAAAAAAAAAACAATATCAAGGTGACATCTGTGTAGGCTCTCGTTCGTACAGGAGTGGTCCATTGAGGAAAAGGTTTCTTCAGCTGTCATCCGTACTTCTTTGACGGTGTCTAACGTTTCGCTTCTCATCCTAAGAGCTTAGTCAGCGAACTAAGGTTTTGCTGGTATTTCACGCCCTGTATCCCTAATGAACAGAGGTGGCGGTGCCAGACCTCTGCCCTTATATGTCCCTGTTCTGAGGTTGGGGGACCAGTGGAGAACTCCCTGAAGCCAATTACGGTTACTTCTATTGTTCCATCCCTGGCTCTGATTTCACCTTGGTCATGAATCGGGCTAATGAGGTAAACCAGAGCCAGGGATCGAACATGAGAGCTAATCAGACTGGCTAAGGAGGTGAATCCACAGCCACCTTTGTTCATGAGGGAAATATATAGGGCCAGAGTTACCAGCACAACTTTAGTTCGCTGACGAAGCTCTTCGGATGAGGAGCGAAACGTCCGACACCTTCAAAGAAGCACAGATGACGGCTGACGAAACATTTTCCTCAATGAATATCAAGGTGAGGACTGTCACATGGCTCACCTTGGAAGTGGTGTCCTTCAGGTTGATGACACCGGACTCAATCATCTCATGGTACAAGTCGTTTCCCTCACGGGTACGCTCACCCACGCCGGCAAACACAGAGTAACCACCATGGGCCTTTGCCACATTGTTGATCAGCTCCATAATCAGCACAGTCTTGCCCACACCAGCTCCGCCAAACAAGCCTGGGAAAAAAAGTGTAGCAGTGTGGAATATCACCAACGAAAAGCCTGTCCGCTGCATGACGGAGGGGACAGCACAAGCTCCGGAGTGACTTTACCTCAGGATGAAAGTGACAATGCGACAAAAAAAAAAAAAGAAAATGGCGGCGTGCGTGGCGAGGAATATCTGACGCTATTCCAATACGACACGCAGGAGGAAGACTTCCATGGTTTCAGTTTACAGGAGGAAGATGAGGACGGCTCTTAGCGACTTGCTATGTCTTTGTACCCAGACCTGTTAGCGAGTGCTAATGTCTTGCTGCTGTGTTACCGCTGTGTTTCAGTGACTTTTAGTGGAATGTTTTTTTTTTTTTAACCAGCCTTCTTCGGACCGTGTTACAGTGATACCTTGGCTTACGAACTTAATTGGTTCCCAGTGTGTGTAAGACGAGAAGTGTGTATCCCAAAAAATAATTTCCCATAGGAAACCATTAAAATGAGAATAATCCGTTCTCCCCAAGAAACATAATTTCTATTTCTCTAAGCCTTAAAACTACACAAAATATACCTTACTTTATGTGTAATAAATGTGCTATGGTATTATAATTACAGACATAAACTGTACGATATAATAAAGTCATTTTATTTATCTTTGTGATGGTCGTTGATGGCTTGATGGAATGGAGTGGCCGGTTTCATCAGCATTAAACACTTAATGAGGAACGTAGCCTTCTTATTTCTTTCTAATTTGACCTTGTTCCTCATCAATTGTGTTCTGTTTAGCTGGGTTGATTGCTTTTTGCATCAAGTGTACAGATGGCTTGTGGAGCCTGATTGATGGGAATTTTAACCTTGCAGTCTACAGTCTGCCTTTGAACTATCAAAGTTGAAACGAGTCCAACTTTCACTGTTTTCTATCATTTTGTCACTCCCTCTCTTGTCTGCCTGTGTCTTTAATGTTTAAATCACCCCCCCTCACTTCTGCGTTCTTGACCAATCACGTGGCTTTAACTGAACACTGGGGGTGGGGAATAGAGGACAAAAACAAGCCGGCTGCTATTTTCTTTTAGGAGAATGGGCTCGTTCGCGAACGACACATCACTCATTGTGGCAGCTCTGTGTGTATCCCGAAAAATAGTTCGTATGCCAAGGTAAAATTTTCATAAATTTAACGTTCGTAAAACGAAAAGTTTGTAAGCCGAGGGGTTTTATGTACAACCTTTAAAAATGAGGTATCTTACAGGTGTACTGACTTTCTATACAGTAACGATGCGGGAGTGCTACAAAATCGTCCGGAATATCCGACCCTGTACATGTAATTTCTTTGAGCAAATTAAAATATATTCAACATGCACATACCAATCTTTCCTCCCTTGGCATAGGGGGCCAACAAGTCGACCACTTTAATGCCAGTCACAAGAATCTCCTGCTCCACACTCATGTCAGTGAACTCGGGTGCTTCAGCATGGATGGGTGCAGTCCTGCAAAGAGAATGGAAATAGCGAGGTTGCAAATCCATTTGGGGAAGCAAACTTTGTGTCAGGTGCATAATAAGTTGTTATTTTTAAAATCATCTCCCAAATGAACTTACTGCTTTGTGGAGATAGGCCCCCTCTCATCAATGGGCTCGCCAATGACATTCATAATCCTACCCAGGGTTTCAGGGCCCACTGGGATTCTAATGGGGGCCCCAGTGTCCAGGACCTTCTGTCCACGGACCAAACCTTCAGTACCATCCATAGCGATGGTGCGCACAGTGTTCTCACCTACATAAAACAAGATTCCAGTTGAATTCCAAACCCCAATATGAGACTTGCCAAAGAAACAATAATTCACGAACCAAGATGCTGTGCCACCTCCAGAACTAGCCTGGACTCTCGTCCGGCAACCTCCAGGGCATTGAGGATGGGTGGAAGGCCCTCGTCAAATTGGACATCCACCACGGCACCAATGACGGCCACGATGCGCCCAGTGACAACGCTGGCGGCAGCCGCGGGCGCGACATAATTTCTGCCTGTGACAGAAATGTTGGTATGTTATGGAAATATTACAAAATAATCCAGCACATTTAGAAGTTTGGGCGATGTAAACATTAATCTGCTATCCTGGACTCAACCAGTTGCCATCTATCAGAATCAGAAAGCATTTTAATAGTCCCACAAAGGGGAAATTTGCAATCTACAGGAGCAAAATTGAAAGGGGTGGGGGCAGGGGTCAAAAGATAAAACAAAGTATTCTATGTACAAAAGAAAATGTCAGGAGATTGAAATGTACAACTGCACAAAAAAAAATGTTTCATAAAAACAACTGCACATTGTGCAAAGTATAAAATATATAAAAGTTTAAAAAGCATATTTGATATATGAATCAGAATCAGAAAACCTTTATTCGTCCCACAATGGGGAAATTTGCAGGCCACAGCAGCAATTTGAAAGGGGAGGGGAGGGGGGGGTGAAAGGATAGAAAACAAGATATTCTAAGCATAACAAAATAAAAATGTCATCTGTATACTGTGCAAATGTAAATGTGCAAAACCGTTTCAAAAAAATGTACATAGTGCAAGTATCAATATGTTAGCGAATACAAAGACAAACAACTATATATACACTCACAATCACATTTGGGGTCAATTTAAATCAGGGATCTCAAATACATTTTTGTCCCGACCCACTGTGTCATGCAACGTCTTTTGTTATGACAGTAAAACCAGATAAATATTTAAATATCTCATATATTACTTGTACACAAGAAATTGATTACTACTTTTGAAATCAGTCCTATATATAATATACCTATAAGACTGTCAAAGTGTGTTTAAAATGGGTAACAAAATAATTGCAATGTCAACACCGTTAATTACACGTCACTTATTAGCATTTCAGTAAAGATTATTTCAAGGATCATACAAGTTGGCACACGTGATGTGCTTTCAATGGGCATATAAAATGATGTGAGGGGCTAGATCTGACCCCCTGGCATAGAGTTTGACACTTGTGATTGAGAGTGTTCAATTACGCCACCGTACTTTGCATGTTTTTGAGACCGTCAGAACAGTCTAGAAACCCCACGCAAGCACTTGGGAGATCATGCAAACTCCACAAAGGAAGGCCTGAGCGCGGAAACGAATCCCAGACCTCTGCACCAGTGAGGTAGACGTGCAAACCAGTCGATCACCGTGCCGCCTCATAGCCATTATAAAGTCCGAAATCAATATTAAATCATCTTTAGAACGCATTATGAGACAAAGCAACTTCGGAAATTCACTTTAGCTGAAGCTGTCAGATGAATGAAATGCAGTCGACGTAGCTGTCGTTTCGGCAACATGGCGGGATGTTAGTTTCCATTCTATTTTAGCCTATCAAGTAACAAAATGTTTTCATCACTCGATGTATCATATTGAGACACATTTAGAAGTCGCACACGAGGGCGAGAAACATAGCAAAGACTCCCATCCGATCATGCTAGTCAGTCAGCCAGCTCATGTCAGAGGAAAGGTCATTTGTGCTAGCGTAGCCAACCCGTGTCAAAACATCGTCCAAGACATGCGATCCGCTATGGAAAACAATGAAAACATAAGTTTAAGAGTTACGTGCACCCATAAAAGCCGTACCTTAGCTCTTACTGTAAAAATAAATCACAAGGCCTTTAAAGCCGCACGAAAGGGCATCCAGCGTGTTGCTAACAGCTAACGTTAGCATAGCTCTCGTCGTCCCTTTGAAAGCTACTTCATTACATTCTTATGAATATGCAATTTCGCCCAACACCACCAAGCTTGTGGGGGACTTACGCGAAAGGACGGCAGGTGATCCAACGAGGGCCTTCAGAGGATGGACTCCGGGCTTTACAGCCCGCAGTGCCCCGGTGCAGCAGCGTCCTACAGCTCCTAACATGTTCAAAATGGCTGAAGGTGGAACGAGCAAGGAACTCGCGGCTTTATATTATAGTATGCACGAAAGACAACTGCGCTTGCGTGACACGTTCAATGTTTCTTGCTGCGCATGCGCACGTGTGATATCTCATGCGCATGCGCCGTTGTAAAACCCGTGCTGCTGACATTCGCCCCTCCATAACACTTCACGTCATGCTTATTGTTTCTGTTAAGTGATCGACAAGTCTTTTGAATATGGTAATGTATCTGCATTCCTTTCTGTGACACAACAACACACCACGAATCACTTCATACACTATATTTACACAAGGGGCGTGCAAAGAATGGGGTTAACTGAGACAGTCACCAGAGCACCTCCCTTGCATCGGTCACCCGTCATTGGGGTCGCATGTTTGCTGGAACCAATACCAGCTGTCATAGCACAAGAGGCATATTTTATAAATTCTAAATCGATCACATCCTTTACTGGGCGCGGTGGCTAGTTGTTAAGCACATCAACGTCACAACTAGCTGACTGGCTAGCTATTAGCTAGATAGCTATTTGAGTTATTCCAGGTTGAGTGAACGCTGGCGTGTGTGGGTGCAGCTGCTCACTCACAGGAAAAACGTATCCCGTGACTGTAAAGTGACCTCGACAGTTTTGAAAGGCGCTTATAAAATTATTATTATTATTATGAAAGGCGCTTATAAAATTATTATTATTATTATTATTATTATTATTATTATTATTATTATTATTATTATTATTATTATTATCGTGCTGAGGATATGGATTGGAGTCTGGGCGTCAACCTTTCAGTGTGGACTTTGCGTCGCATTTTCCTTGTTCCTGTATGTTTTATTGTTTTTCTGTGTACTATATTGCAGTTTCTTCCATATTCCAAAATTTGACTTGGTAGGTTGACTGGACTCTAAATTGTCCCAAGTGTGAATGGTTGTTTGTCTATCTGTGCCCTGAAATAGGCTGGTGACCAAATCAGGTTGTACTTTGCTTAATACGTGAAGATAGCGGGGATGGGCTCCAGCACTTCGACGATCCTTTTTCTCTTCAGTGATACAGCAGATGGATGGATGGAAATTATTTCCAGCTAAATTTAATGCTATATTTCATTTGAATAAAAATCACATTTTATCATTACTCTAATTACAACGGTATAATTGGACTTGAAAGTTACAGAGTTGAAATTTAATGCTAAATGTGTTATTGTTTTCGTGTAAGAGTACATGCTCACTAGCTGTGTTAGTTTCTATGATCACTGGTCCAGAAAAAGCTTGGCTGGCAATGTAGTTAAAAAATAGGACTTTCAACTCTTTCACGCGTGTGACATGGATAGACTAAGGCATAATCATTGAATCTTCAAAGCAACAATTTTCTGCCCCCCAAGCTCTCCATGCCGTGGGGCGTCAATCAAAATCGTGTGAAAGTGGCTGGTGGGGTGATGAGGTATAGTCGAGCAAAGTGCCGTGGTTTTTATTTTCCACTAGAGGGCGCTAATGTACCACAAAAAATATAGAACTCGTATGAGCGAACTGTCTCCATACACGTTGATCATACACGTATTTGTCTACCATGTTTCTTGCATTTAATCTTAGAAGGCCACGATTAGGTTTAGTCACTAGTAAAAGACAAAACATTACAGGAAAACTGCCTGCATTGAGTTGCTGTACTGGGCACCCCTCCCATATATAAAGTGTTTGTTTGTATGTAAGAGTAATTCCTGCATTCACACTTTGAATATATTTCACAACTGCAAATTTTACACATTCTAGGAAAAATCTAGGACTAGCGTCAGAAATCACTGTTTGTTTCGCGAGTCCTATATTGTCCAAAGGTGTCAATGTTACTGTGACTGGTTGTCTGGCATCCTACGATTGATACGTTAACTCACCTCACATTGACTCATTTGGGACAGGCTCCAGTTTCATCCTTGCCCTAAACCGTTGAAGTGGTATTGGATATGATTGCATACATAAAGCATCACTATTGTTGTCGTGAATAAAGGAAAAAAAGTGCAGTGGGAATACTTTTTTTCCAAAGGTAAATTATTATACACTGTACTCCCTCATCAAGAGGATCAAAGTAAAATGATCTTATAAACACAAAACAACGATGTGGCGATGATGTCACATAATTATCTCAAACAACATTACTCAGCATTGCTCTGACATCATTTTTATCATAATCGGACGGTGATTTGGGAGCCTTTTATTGAGCTCGTTGCTTGTTCTGTAGCCACAAAGGGACATATGTCTTCTTGTGCCGGTCCCAAGCCCCTATAAATAAAGGAAGGGCATCCGACGTAAAAGATAGGCCAAAACAAACATGCGGATCAAACCTCTAAAGATGGAGGACACTGATTTGCTGTGCGTTTTTAAATTTAGACGCTTAATTTAACCAGTGGGGTTATAACCCAATTTAACTTCAAATGACAATTTGGAATGGTTTTCAAGTATAGTAAAATATGCTTTCAAGCAGTATGACAGCATGCTAATTCTTTGGCTTTTATCCTTCTGGACTGCAAAAGGCTCAGCAGAGATAACGTAGCTTCTTTCCATGTGTATTAATACTGCTCGACCAGTCTGTAGCTGCATGACAAAGCACAACAGATATTTGGTTTTCGGCACTCTGGGCATGCCCCAAAGTTAAAGGACAACCGACGTCACTTTTTTGTTTCTTAACTGACATCAGAAAAACGTTTTATAGCATCTAAAATACCCAAAACACGCAGTATGATATTTTTATTCAAATGCAAAACACCAATAAAAAAATGACTTAGTGTCCAAAATCTGCAAAAACTTGAGCTGCGAATTGGGCATTTTCAGAAAGTCCCGCCCCCAGTTTGTGATGTCACGCCAAGACGTCTTGCATTGCTTGAGAATCAAAACAATGGCTTCAGATTCGGAGAATATGCTTTCTTGTTACACCTCCAGTTATGCATATGATTCAAATAGTTCTGAAGAGGAAAGCATACATGTTTGCAATGGATTAAAGAATTTATTCCATGCCATTTTGAGGCAACATTGGGGAGAAACGATCACCAGAAAAGAGGCACAAAATGGCGACCTCCTGTGGCCACGTCCGTTTCCACAGGCTGATAAATTCCTTATATGGAGCTTGGACACCCTCTACTGGCGGCTTTTGGGTGCAACACAAGGTTTTCAGAACAGACAATACAGCAAAATACATTAACGTGATGGAAGGACTGCTAGAATGTGTCTTTTTTCGGTGTGGGGCATTCCTTTAGTGACGTCACGTACGGACTCGTCACCAACTCAAAAACAAGACTTCCTGAATATTCAGCGCGAGTCTTACAACGTAAAATATAGCTATATGCGGTGGAATCTTTGTAAAATACGCTCAGTAGAAGTCATTTGAAGCCAATTTACAAATTATGGACACAACTTGTCCGGAGACGTCGGTTGTCCTTTAAGTCTCAGGAGTGATGACTGAAAAGTTGTGCTTTCAGGGTTATTCCAAGGACATGTGGAACATCAAACACCTTCAACTGTGGATTCTGAGCTCATCCGAACCTTTAACTTAGGGAGTGTTTGGAAAAAGTTGCTGCTTTAATTTGGTGTTTCCATAGCTACATCAAGGGTGGAGCGACGAGGAGGAATGAATTCTCTCGAGGCTAGCTGCCACAAGACTCAGCATGCTTCCTCCACCTGATTAGATGTATGTCAATGCCAACACGGTTTCTGACTTAAACATCTCAGCTTTTCGACAGCTGGAGAAAAGTCCTTGGAGGGCCTGAAACACGCAATCAATGTCGAATCAGAAATCAACGACAGCATAATTATGTAAAATGTAACAATAACATACAGTGTAGGGCAATGTCTTACTTTATGCCAAACACACAGCAGAAACACCGATATGCGCACATGCACACAAAAACACAATGGTGCTATTGCAAGGGTGTGAAAATCTGACCTAGCGATTATACTTCTGCATCCATAACATAACCTTCATCTATTCACAGTATCACTCTTGTAATTGAAGTATCATTTGAATGACATTTTTTCATGGTTTGCTAAAGGAATCAAGTCGATTTTCTGTGACCTTTCCATTCCCACCGTAACAAATATTCATCTTTCACACAGACAGAAGACTTAAAGACGCATTCCTGAGTGACAGCACACCATTCTGTGCTTTCAGTAAGGTACAGTACTTGGCAATCAAAATACATGCACACACTGTCACCAAGGAGATATCAGAGCTGTGTGATGCTTGTTACAGCTTCTCGGGGTCTCATCTTGCTTGGATCCTTTGAATTCTTTAATTTGGTGGAGATATTGCGCTCTCCACGATGGTAAGGGATATACGGTGTTGTGGGATTCAGAACAAAACCACCAGACAAGCGGTGGTGTACGTCTTGACTCAACCGTGGTTTACTTCGAATGCTCAGAGGTAATACAAAACGTATGCGCGCAACAACTTCCTGTCCAACAATGTAAATCGGTCCGACGCTAAAACTCAAGGAATTCCTTTTAGGAAAACTATGGCTTCCAACACGGATGTTTAGACAAAATGGTGCTGTCAACAAAGACACACCACCTAATAAAGATAATAGAAAAAAAACTATTCAAAGGGATGTTGTAATTAACTGCCACATCTCACTGTTGTTTTCAGGCCTGAGGCCTGTTTTTTTGGGGGGGAAGGAATTTTCCATATACTATTCCATTTTAGGTTGTTTGAAATTGACAATATATATATATATATATATATATATATATATATATATATATATATATACAGTAAAGTCTCGTTATATCGATATTCAAGGGAGTCCGAAAAAATATCGATATAACCGGGACTATCGATATATCCGACCCTGTTTGCATGTAATTTTCTCCGTGCGTGCATAGAAATAGTATCGATATAACCGGGACTATCGATATATCCGATATCGATATAACGAGACTTTACTGTATATATATACTATATATACAACCCCAGCTCACAGACCTAATTGGTTCCCAGAAAGTGTAAGGCGAAAAGTTCATCTGCCGAACATTTATTCCTCATAAGAAACAATTTAAAATGAAAATAATCCGTTCCGAGGTCCCCATAAAACGTAATTTTCTACTAAATAAGCCTTAAAATGACACAAAATATAGCTTATTTTATGTACAATAAATATGCTATTGTATTGTAATTAAAGAAATAAACTGTACTTTATAATAAAGTTGTTTTATTTACCTTTGTGATGGTCGTTGATGTAGTTGCCTCTTGATGATATGCGAGTGAAGTTGCTGTGCTTTCTCAGCGATAATACTATCACTCACACTGTCCCCTGTTAGCTGCTGTTCGTTAATCCAAATCAACAGATGTTTTTCAATCTCTTCTATTACCTGCGACCGTCGCTTAGACAATACAGAAACACTCTTATCCACACGTAGCAATGGTCAATTTAGCATACTGGTCACACAAACGCACACCTCGTTCGTGTTTTTCAATCATCTTCTTCTACTCGAGCAGAATTTTCTTTTGTGTCCTCTTCGGCTTTACACTAGCCTGTGGTGTGGTCTTTTTCGGTCTCATAACAGCAAAAGTACTCCACTCGATAACAAACCATGTCTGCACTCAAAGAAAGGTGGTGATGAAAACTAGTCCGCCAGCCACCGTGGCGCTGTTCGACTGTGTGGTTTGGTGTTCATCTGCTGAAAACTAGTCCGCCAGCCACCTGTGGCGCTGTGTGGTTTGGTTCGTAACGCCGAAAACTAGTTCGTCTGCCAAGATTATATTCTCGCAAATTTAATATTCGTAAGGCGAAAAGTTCGTGAGCTAACGTGTTCGTAAGCTGAGGTATCAATGTACAGTAAAGTCTCGTTATATCGATATCGGATATATCGATAGTCCCGGGTATATCGATACTATTTCTATGCACGCACGGAGAAAATTACATGCAAACAGGGTCGGATATATCGATAATCCCGGTTATATCGATATTTTTTCGGACTCCCTTGAATATCGATATAACGAGACTTTACTGTATAAGGAACTCAGTCAAGTCAGTTTGAGATTCATCAATCTATCCATTTTTCAGACTTCACTTTTTGTGAATGTTTCTAGGTACCCCTACTGGTCTCCTCCCAGAAATGGGAGTGAAGAAGCTCAGAAAAGGGGTGGACCTTCTTTCACTTACTGCACCTTTATGAAAGAGGCTCATGAGAGCCACAACACATGCATGCTTTGGTCAACTGCTAAGCATCACCGTTCATCTGCATCGCCAGGCTGGGTTGGGGTATGGAATCGAACAAACAAATCTAGAAAATCTCTAATTTATTGGCACACCTTCCCCACTGCCACCCCCAATGTATTTTCTTTCAACGGAGCATTAAACTATTGATCACCACCTGGGAGACATAAAGAATCCACATGGTGAGTTCTGCTTGTTTAAGTTTGCTTCAGGACCATTTAGCGTTATTCATGTGTCCATGTCATCACTTTGTATGGAAGGACACCATGTTGCAGATGCCCTCAGTGCACTGGCTTCTGCTTTTGTGGGGGATGCAGGGTGTTTGGCCACACGACCACAATGGTTATGATGAAGAGATGACCGCTAAGAGGAAAAACAAGCAATATGCGAATTACGCCAAACGTAAGTCCATCTGAATGAACGCTGTTTTTGTCACATAGCCATCTTCAGTTATTCCCATTCATACTGCAGGAGTATGTTAAAAAAGGCAAATTAACTCATTCACTGCCATTCACGAATTTGTTTGAGAATTGAAAATATGACGTTGAACGCCATTCCCAAATTTGTTTGGGTGTTGTTTTTTTAATGCGTGGGTGCCGATAAAGCGCTGGCCAAGGCCTCTGGCAATGTTTTTTTTTCTTTTCCACAAGGGCTTAGCATTTCTATTTTCCATGTTAGCGCTTTGTTCCAGCTTTAGCTGTTGTTAAAGCGTTATATAAACCAATATGTATGTATTGCATTGTATTTTTGACCGCCGCCCTCATTTCAAGCTCATCTAACTCCAGACCCATATAATTTAGGAATTAACTCTTTTTTATGATGAAAGAAGAGAGTCTAAGGTTTCTTACACTGCATCGAATGTTTATGTAGTCCTAAAACTCAATATTCTGTGGTTCCTGGAATTTGAGTGACAATGACAAAAACCCTGGCACTGGAGTAGACACATTTTTTGCACATCTGGCAGTGAATGAGTTAATTACTCAGGAAGGAACCCTTTGCAAGAGTGTTTGGATATCTCCCCCCCCCAAAAAAAAAAGAAATAAGGAAGCTAAAATATGCAGATTAACTTTTCTTTGGCTTTTTGTGATGCTTATTCAAGTCAAAAAAGGTGGAACAACTTCTTTTTTTGGTCAAAAGGTTATTGAATGTAAGCTTCAATCTACATTTTATTTAATTTAAATGATATGTTCTTTAATTTATGTTTAGTGTTTTATGGTTATTTCGCTGTATTTATATTGTAAATTTCTCCAATGTGAGACTGATAAATCAAAGTCCGCTATATTGTCAAATATGCTAATATGCATGACACACAGCACAGATGAAATTACTGTCCTCTCGAATCCAGCGTGCAAAGCTCTTAGAATGACTTTAACAAACATAATAAACACGAAAATGCCAATTTGTTGGGACAGGGGAGCCCCTGCGTGTTCACGGCTCATCTAATCTAATCTACGATCATACATGGCAATAGCCAATAGTTACATTACTCATGCTATTAAAATTTAAAGCAAAAATTATAAGACAAAAAAAATGTTTTTTTGGGGAGGACCAGTGTGTTTTAATTAAAAAAAATATTTTTGACAAAAAATTAACTTTTGTACATTACAGGAACCAAAGCCCATATTTGGTCATTTGAGTTTCATTAATTAGAAAACCCAGGGTTCGAATGTTATTGAAAGGCTCTTATAAATGAAATGTATTATTATTATTATTATTATTATTAGTGCTTTAAAATTGCTGCATCACATTGCAGCATTTAAAATATTTTTTAGGATCATTGGAAAGATACTTTGATATTCTAAACATTCTACCAAACTGTTCACGTGACTCCATTTTACGCTATTTTCTCAGCACTTAAGGATGATGCCTGCAGTTTGGAATTAGCCTTTTTGATTGACAGCTCAGAAAGCGCTAAAGACAACCACGCACAAGAAAAACAGTTTGCGACCGAAGTGACCGAGCGACTGCAGGGCCTCCACATGCAGAGCAGCCGCAGCCTCATCACCCGCTCGGCCCTTCTTCAATACAGTAGCCATGTCATCATCGAGCAAACCTTTAACCAGTGGCAAGGTCTCGATAGTTTCAAGGCCCACGTCGCTCCCATGACATACATCGGCCACGGCACCTACACCACCTACGCCATCACAAATGTCACGCGCATCTATCTGGAACAGTCATCTCCCAGCAGCATCAAGGTGGCCATCTTGCTCTTTGACGGCATCTCGCATCCAAGGAACCCTGACATAGCGTCAGCTGTGGCTGATGCCAAGAACCAGGGCATCCACTTCTTCACCGTCGGAATTACGCCTGAAGCCAAGGAGTCAGCCAATATTGCCCAGCTGCGACTAATTGCCAGCTCACCGGCCTCACGCTACCTTCATAACCTGCAGGACAGGGGCATTGTGGAAAAAGTCGTGCGAGAGATCGTGAGTAAACGCATCCTGGAATGTATGCTCACGGGAGATTCTATGATCCAAATGAAACTCTGTTGAGTTCCCTTTAGGAAAACACACCATTGTCCAGTCACACTGATCAAATCCAAATAAATCACGTTATTTCTTGAGTATTTCTCAAAGCAACTATGGCAGTTTTGGGACATCCGACAACCGACGCCTCCGGACAAGTTGTGTCCATAATTTGTAAAATCACTTCATAATGACTTCTACTTTACAAAGATTCCACCGCATATAGCTATACAGTGAGACCTCAACTTACAAACACCTTATCTTACAAACTTTTCGTCTTACAAACGTCACATTTATGAAAATGCAACCTTATAATAAACACTATTTTCATAATACACACCCACCACGGCTGGCAGAGTGATCTTCGGCGGAAGCACACGAACGAACGGCACCAGAGGTTAAGTTACCAACAATCCATATGGAAGGTGACTCTCCTTCCATAAGCCATCAACGACCATCAAAAAGGTAAATAAAACTTTATTTTACAGCACAGTTTATTTCTTTAATTACAGTCCACATGTAATGTGCCTCTCTTTCCATTTATTTTACAGCACAGTTTATTTCTTTAATTACAGTCCACATGTAATGCGCCTCTCTTTCCAAACAGCAATTCCCTTTGACCTTCGACCTCCGACGCCATTCCATCAAGCCATAAATGACCATCACAAATGTAAATAAAGTGACTTTATGATACAATGCAGTGTATTGCTTTCGTTACAATACAATAGCACATTTATTATACATAGAATAAGGTACGTTGTGTGTAGTTGTTTAGGCTTATTTAGTTGAAAAGTATATTTTATGGAAACCCGGGAACGGATTATTCCCATTTTAATGGTTTCCTATGGGAAAATATTTTTTGAGATACACACTTTTCGCCTTACACACCCTGTCTGGGAACCAATTAAGTTCGTAAATTGAGGTCTCACTGTATTTTGTTACTGCTTTATTTCCTGTATATGATAGCTGTCCATGTTAAGCGCTTTGTTCCAGCTTCAGCTGTTGTTAAAGCGCTATATAAGTCAAAATGTTTTGTATTGTATTGTATTGATAGGGATAGCATAAAACCACTCAATAGTCAGGGCCGACCTAGTAG
The DNA here is from genome assembly GCF_051943395.1 of Hippocampus bargibanti. Classification (NCBI taxonomy): domain Eukaryota; kingdom Metazoa; phylum Chordata; class Actinopteri; order Syngnathiformes; family Syngnathidae; genus Hippocampus; species Hippocampus bargibanti. Next base: position 4,833,561 of record NC_142734.1, on the reverse strand, counting down.
ACTCAAAAGGCTTTCATCCTTGCACTCTGCATTGTTGACAGCATCTCTTGTTACTCGGGAACGAATGACTGTTTCGAAAGATCGTCTGCATGCTTCGTCCTTTTGCTCTCATGATGAATCGTGGGATATTTGCTCCATTGTTGAAGTTTTTTTCCCTTCCTGCAGACAACACTGGCAGATGAAGGAGTAAGTCCCTAACACTCACGACTTGATTGGCCTCCCTGAATCGGTCGCCTTCTAACAGCCTCTGTCCTCACTGTGCTTTTAAGTGTCCCCTTGCGCAGAGCCTGTGTGCATGTGAGAAGGGTGAGCGGGGGCCCAGCGGGCCCACTGTAAGTATTTGCTTTACACACTGAAACATACAACATCATCCAGTCTCCCTTTTGGCGAGACACCAGAGACAAAGACACATCCCAATGTCACCAAGGGATATCATTACAAGGTTTGGGTGGAAATTTGTTTCGAGAGACGACCTGCAGCAAGGACAACACAGTGAATTCCTCCTTGACTTGATTGAAGACAGGCCTAAACAGATATTTTCAAGGGCACATGCATCAGTAAATTGTTGTTCTGGCCATTCTCAGCCCAAGAGTACATATGCTTCACATGTGCATTTGTTTCCCTCTCGGGTTTCTTTGTCTGTAAAAGCGATTACATGAGACCGTCTGCAAACTGAAGTTTGCTTGATGTATTCTTCAAGGAGTCATTATTTCTTTGTAAACTCAATACTGAGAGCAAACACTGTTTCATGTCAGGGAAGCGGGTCTGCGCTGAGGAATGCCGAATGTGTACGCAAGGATGGAGACTCCTATCTTTATACAACACTTATATCAGCAAAACAATATTGGATTTTCATGATCAAGCTTCTTTGGCTTTGGCTAATTAATTGGGCTCTTTTAGATACAGTAAAGTCTAGTTATATCGATATCGGTTATGTCGATAGTACCGCTTATTACGATACTATTTCTATGAACGCAAGGAGAAAATTACATGCGCGCAGGGTTGGATATATCGATAGTCCCGGTTATATCGATATTTTTTCGGACTCCCGAGAATATCGATATAACGAGACTTTACTGTATTAACTTTTGTTGTCAACAAGTGTGAGGTGGTTTCGGGGTTTGTTAATGTTACGTTGAGAATGTCATTTCTATTTCAAGAAATGAGTGAAATCAATGGAAAACAATGCAAAACTGTGCCAAATCGCATAGTCAATAAGGTCTCATACACTATGCCAACACATTAAAAAAATCTGCTTAATAGTCTCCCGCTAACTTTTTATACAGGGCAAGAAAGGCCGTCCTGGGGAGGATGGAATCCCAGGACTAAAAGGTCACAAGGTGCTGCCCATCCGTTAACTTTTCTTCAGTTTTTGTCAGTGCATCTTTGATCACTATAATCCTAATTCCACATCTTTCTTGTTCTAAGGGTGAGCCTGGGCTCAGCGGGGTGCCAGGTCGAGAGGGATCTGAGGTGAGTACAGATTATTGTTTATTCATATTATTTATCATCAAATTTGCAATGGAAGAAATAAAGAGAGAAGAAATGCATAGAAAACATGGTGTTTTTTCAACAAGGCTGTTTGGTTTACACAGGGCAGACCAGGATACAAAGGAGAACAGGTAATGTACAAAGACCTATGATTCAATATTTTCTATTTTATTATCATCTTTGTTACTGTGAAATGTAAATTTCTCCACTGCGAGATGAATAAAGGCACCTCAAATCCAATCCAATCTCACCTTTTTGCTTATACGTCTGTGTAGGCTCTCAGTCGTACAGGAGTGGTCAATCGATGGAAAGGTTTCTATGATTAGGTGATACAAAAGCTAATGGGGCAATCAGTGCCAGGCATAGGATATTAGAGATAATCAGACAGACACTGCTCCCCCAACCTTAGCGCAGGGACCTATCAGAGCAGAGGTCTAGCACCGCCACCTCTGTCCATTTGGGATATATGTAGGGCCAGAGTTACCAGCATAACTTTAGTTCGCTGATGAAACTCTTCAGATGAGGAGCGAAACGTCCGACACCTTCAAAGAACTACAGATGACAGCAGAAGAAACCTTTTCATCTCATTGTTTATAGCACTTTTCTTGGATGTCTTGGACTAACATGCTCCAGATTGCATCCATCCATCCATCCATTTTCCGTACCGCTTATTCCAGATTGCATGATGTCCAAATTGCTTATATGATGATTGTGAACTTGTAGCACATCCACCTCACATTGAAGAGAACTTGAAGAGAAGGTCCGGACGATTCCGCTACAGAATCGGGTCCCAGAAATGTAGACACACATAAGAGTGGTGAAAATGTTTATTTCCAAAACCGCAAGAGAGACAAAGTACAAGAAAAGACACTGGGAACAAGCAATTGGCTGGCAACCACTTCAGCGTTGACACCTCCTGCTGCCCGAAAGCAACTGGGATAGGCTTCAGCATGCCTGCAAGCCTCCTGAGAATATGCAACTCGGACAAAAGTGGTAATGTTATTCAATTTCATGTGTACACTTTGGGTTTTATTCTCTTTCAGGGGGAGAGAGGAGAATGTGGCACTCCTGGAATCAAGGGAGACAGAGTATGTTGTTCCCAGACTTTATTAACCATTTCAACACTTATACACAAATACTGCTTACAAATTATCGTATTTTACGGTGTATAAGGCACACCCAAAAGCCTTGATTTCCTTCAAAAGATGACCCTGTGCCTTATGTACAGGTGCGCCTTATATGTGAGGTCATATTAAGCCACAACAGGGCTAGCAATAACTGTCAGCAGCTACCGACTCCATCCCCCCATAGAAGTAGTGTGTAACCCCAGTTTCTACTGGAGTGCCTTTTAATGTAGTATGCCTTATATTTGCAAACGTTTTATATATTATATTTTGAAAACTTTTTTCATTCATTGAAGGTGTGCCTTATAGTCTGGTGCACCTTATATATGTTTGTAATGTTTGAAAATACACCATTCATTGGGGTTGCGCCTTATACTCTGGTGCACCTTATACACCAGAAAATACGATATATAAAAAAGTATATACAGTAAAGTCTCGTTATATCGATATCGGTTATATCGATAGTACTGCTTATTACGATACTAGTTCTATGAACGCAAGGAGAAAATTTACATGCCACAGTGTCAAGTTTTGCGAGATGGTGATGGCGGGTGCGGATCCCAAAAAGCAGGCAGGAGGGAGCAGGAGGTTGTTTGACAAATTGTATTAAAATAAAGGTCAGCAGGAACAAAATGTAAAACATCAAAATCATCTGAATGGAAAAAAATACAAAGTAGCAAAAGAAAACCCAAAGTAAAAGTCCGCCAAGGTTAAACAAACACATGCACAGCATGCACAATGCATGCAACAAACATGCAGCAAACAATGAACTGACACGGATGGTCGTGCCGGGTGTCCTTTTAAGTGTCCGTGATTAAAACGACCAGCACCTGCGAGGCTGCAGGCAGGGCTGACGTCGCTACCCGTTGGTCGCCAATCTGATCGGGACGACCAGCACCTGTGCAGGTGCAGGCGGGGCCGACAGCGCCCCCGTTGGTCGCGAACCAGATCATGACACACAGGATCGGATATATCGATAGTCCGGTTATATCGGTATTTTTTCCGACTCCCGAGAATATCGATATAACGAGACTTTACTGTATAATATTATTACATATTTCCGTATTTTTTCCATACAAATTAAATTTTCTTCCTTGAACCCCATGAATTATTGTTTGTATTTTCATTCACTTTATCAATTTTCAACCACCGTTTCTATTAATAACAAGAAACCTGTTATAATTTTATAGGGTCCCGAAGGGGCCATTGGCCACAGGGGAAATCGTGGACTTCAGGTAAAATCATGTTGAACAATGCAGATTTTTGTATTTATTTTTTATTTATTCACACAGTAGAGCTGTTTCCAGTTCTTACTTAACAAATTTGAGATTTTAATCAAGTGAAAGTAATAATCAGTAACACAAAAATGTTAATTCCGTTGCTGTTTTACCATCTACTTAATCTTTTGGTGTTAAATTGAGTTGTGTTTTTAATGCCACCATCAAACCGTGAATTTATTCAATGTCCAGGGTTTGCCTGGTCCTCCTGGTGATCTCGGACCTGAAGGTGTGACTGGCAAAAAAGTAAGAGATTTAATGATGGTTTTAAGGCAAATGACTGGGAATATGTGACACTATCAATACACATATTGAAGGTCGAAATGCAAGAATAGGAAATATTTGGGCCTGAACCTCAACTACCCAAATATAAAAAAATCACATGTGAATGGTATTGCATTGTAATGATAACATTGTATCAGAGCATAGCAATTAATGTGAAGTGTTAGAGAGTAACAAAGATGTAAGTCCTCATTCGACAGTTCTGCTGCTTGTATTTATCCATATGGTGATTCCTGTTCTGTCAAATCTAATATTCCCCTTTCCTCCCTATGACAGCTGATCAAAGGTCAGTTGCAAAACCATATGAGTTGCAAGCATAAACGCTACGTCTTTCTGGTTACAATTACCGGTGGATGCTGTTTCACAGTAATGTCACTGGGTCATCATTGTCTAAGAACTTATTAGCATAGACAAATTGTCTAACCCTGTTTTTTCTCTTTTTGGCCTCAAAGATAATTTGCCAAATTGTAAAACAAATTCTGATACCTTCATTGTGGACATGAATGACTCACAAGCTTTTACGTCGTATGCCCTTCTTGACACAACCCTTTGTATTTATCCGGGCTTGGGACCGGCACAGGAAGACACTGGCTTATGTCCCCTTGTGGCTATAGAACAATCAACTCTATGAACTTAATAAAGATGAAGATGCTCAGTAAAAGGCTCCCAAACATAAAATGGTCATCGGCACAGCACCATTCAAAAAAGCAAAACTATACTCACCATTTGATGACAATGCTCTGATCGTACCGTGAACTCTGTCAAACAAAATTAATTCATCTGTAAATACTTTAGTCCCATTGCAGACAAAATGTAAAAATGGCAACTCATGGTTGCACAGTTCCATGTCTGGTTCCTGCTTATTGCCAAGGTACTGTACTCCTCTACCAAGCATGTATTTGAGAATGGTGAGTGGAGAGCATAATCAAACATCAAAATGTTGGAAATATTGGCCATTCTACTGAGTAGATGTACACATAGAATGAATTTGCCATTTCTATGTACAAATGCAAAACCCCCGACTGATGAATTGATAACATCCCTCTAAATCAGGGGTGTCAAAGTCATTTTTTGCCGCAGGCCACATTGTAGTTATGGTTTCCTCTCGAGGGCCGTTTTGAATTTGGGGAACCCATTAGAATGTTTAAATCCCTTCAAATATTACATATAGAGCACACAGCAAATTAATGAATAACTCGTTTTCAAATCTGAAGTCAAGAATAATGACTTTTATTGTGGTTGACATCCAAAAATATGAAATTTTTGCAATTATCATGGAATTTAACAAGTTTGATTTGCTTTCGCGGGCCGAAAAAAAATGATGTGGCGGGCCGGATTTGGCCCACGGGCCTTAACTTTGACACCTGTGCTCAAAATCAATCCCTCCAAAGAATCATATCGGCTCTTGCCTTGTCGTTCTATTTGTCTGTTCGCCACCCTCTCAGCCCCCAGCTGTGTTCTGTAGCTGCCAATTGTGCCGCAAACCTGTACTTCAAATCCTTCCATTGTTCCCTACTTAATTATTTTGGAAGAATGTGTCTGTTGATTGTCTGCCTGTCATTTCATATCGTGTGAATCACAGACGAATGTGTAGGATTTAGCATTGTTCCAACTTGTCTGGAAGGGCATAGTTGCAGTCAGTTTATTTGCAGACATCCCCGCACACTCATGGTGTCTCTCATGCGTCGTCCTCTTGTGCACTTTGTGACATGAAGACATCGCAAGATTTTTATAATGTTAGTTTAGCGTTCCAAATGTTCAATCATGTCCAAGTGATTTCACAACTCAATTGCACTTTGTAGTTTGACTGCCTCACTTGTTGTAGGGCGAACGAGGACTTCCTGGGCCAGCTGGAATCCAGGGGGAAACAGGAATCGGGCTGCCAGGACAAAAGGTTCATTTTTCCATTGATTCCTATGAAGTCTGCAGGATTGTCATTCATTTCGATCAACTCATTATATTAAAAAAGTAGTAGGGAGCATTGAAAATGGATTTCGTGTAATGTTTCATATTTTATGTTCATTCGTTAATTGACAAAAGAAGTACAGTGATACCTCAGCTTACGAACTTAATTGGTTCCCAGAAAGTGTGTGTAAGGTGAAAAGTTTGTCTGCCAAACATTTATTTCCCATAAGAAACCATTAAAAATGAGAATAATCTGTTCCCTGGTCCCTATAAAACATACTTTTCTACTAAATAAGCCTAAAAACTACACAAAATATACGTCTGTGTAAGCTTTCAGTCGTACAGGAGAGGTCCATCCATGTACAGATGACGGCTGAAGAAACCTTCTCATCGATACACAAAATATATCTATTTTATGTATAATAAATGTGCTATTGTATTGCAATTAAAGGAATAAACTACTATATAATAAAGTCATTTTATTTACCTGATGGTCGTTTGATGGTCGTTGATGTAGTTGCCTCTTGATGATATTCGAGTGAAGTTGCCGCGCTTTCTCTGCGATAATACCCTCACTCACACGGTCCCCTGCTAGCTGCTTTTCGTTAATCCAAATCAACAGAAGTTTTTCAACCTCTTCTATTTCCTGAGACCGTTGCTTAGACAACACAGAAAAACCCTTAGCCACACGTAGCAATGGTCGACTTAGGATACTGGTACTGGGACGCTAAGTCACACAAACGCACACCTCGTTCGTATTTTTCAATGATCTTCTTCTGCTCAACCGTAATTTTCTTTTGTGTCCTCTTCGGATTAACACTAGCCTGTGGTGGGGTCTTTTTCGGTCCCATACTAGCAAAAGTACTCCACTTGATAGCAAACCACGTCTGCACTCAAAGGGGGTGTGGAAAACTAGTCCGCCAGCCACCGTGGCGCTGTTTGACTTTGTGGTTTGGTGTTCATCCGCCGAAAACTAGTCCGCCAGCCACTGTAGCGCTGTGTGGTTTGGTTCGTCCGCCGAAAACTAGTTCGGATGCCAAGATTATATTCTCGCAAATTTAATGTTCGTAAAGCGAAACGTTTGTGAGCTAAAGTGTTTTTAAGCCTAGGTATCACTGTTCTTACAAAATGTTTGGTGAATCCTCCTAGATCAGGGGTGTCAAAGTCATTTTTTGCCGCGGGCCACATTGTAGTTATGGTTTCCTCTCGAGGGCCGTTATGAATTTGGGGAACCCATTAGAATGTTTAAATCCCTCCAAATATTACATATAGAGCACACAGCAAATTAATGAATAACTCGTTTTCAAATCTGAAGTCAAGAATAATGACTTTTATTGTGGTTGACATCCAAAAATATGAAATTTTGGCTCAGATTTTAGCAATCATCATGGAATTTAACAAGTTTGATTTGCTTTCGCGGGCCGAAAAAAATGATGTGGTGGGCCGGATTTGGCCCGCGGGCCTTGCCTTTGATATCTGTGTCCTAGATGGTGTTCATTCGGTGAATCTCGGAACCATGTTTCAGGATTGTAAGAGCAAGTTTGATAGGGCGAATCACAGCTGACTTTAGGCGGGAGGGGAACTCCCTGGACTGGGAACGCCTACTCTAAAAACAAACATCTGTTCATACTCACATTCCAGCCTGTGTACAAGTTTGATGCTTCAATTAACCAAACCCGCATTTTATCCAACGTGACATGAACCAGAGTACCCTTAACTCTTAAACAATGAGGAAAGCTAAAACAAAAGGCAAGAGCTGTATTTCTATTCCTAAACTTTTCACTGTTAGACCAAAATGTCAATTAGGAACGAAATGTCTCCTATGAATTTGTTTGTGCTCACCTGAACAGGGAAATATTGGACACCAGGGTCAACCAGGGCCAGTCGGTCCAGTAGGCCTTGGTGAACCTGGACCACCGGTGAGTCATCAAAACCATCCCGGTTTTCATTGAGTGCAGATAGACATAGTTTAGTAAGCCACTCAACCAAGAAGGTTATGTTTTAACCTGAATTATTTCTTTTCAATTTGGTACCAGGAACTTTATCCTACATTGTATAAATCATACAATGGATCACAATACAGTATTCTACTGTCTCGTTTGCAGCACGTGGTGGGCATTACCGTTAGTGCTCTTGACTGGTTTAAGTCCTACCTCCTGACAGAACATTTTGTGTGCTCGAAGTCACGTACTGCCCCTCTGTAATGTGGTGTTCCGCAGGGCGAAATTTTGAGGCCTATGTTGTTCTCACTATACCGTACCTACTCCCATTGGGTTCCATCGTAAGGAAACATGATATTTCCTTCCACTGCTATGCAGATGACTGTCAGATTTATGTCCCACATACATAATACATTATTGTTCTGGAGAAAATGTAGGTCGTATAAGAAAACTGAATTGCTTCAATTTAGTATATCAATTGTTGTTGTTTCTTTTTTGTTTAGGGGCCTCAAGGGCCACAGGGTATCCAAGGAGAAAGAGGGCCTTTGGGAGAAGGTCTCCCTGGCCCAAAGGTAGGTAGTCTGACCTTTTACGGAATAATCCCTGCCCTCATTTGTCGATCCATAATTTATGTCATGCATTAATTTTCAACTCAACTGACAACTCCATTCACTGTTGTAAGCCAAGACCTAGATTGTAAGGTGCTATAGCAGAAGACTGATGACAGCTAAGTTTTCAAGTGTGAATGACACAGAGCCCTTCTGGTAATTTATATTCATCAATGCAACATGGCTCTCATTGGCTCGACATCTGATCTGGCCATGGTTGTGTTCATTGGAGGGCATGAAACAGCAGCAGTCACCTGAAATTATGCCATGACTGCTGACAGAGAAGCCTGAGACATTATGGTCTTTTACGTGACAGAGCTGGTGCTTCGTTTTGTGTATGGTAGAATATTTATTAGTCATATGGACTGCGATGTATATTGTACACAATTTTATCTCGCAAACATTTTTAGAAAAATATAAAGGTTTTATCAAAAGTACACGGAAATGTTCAGTGCTATATCAAAAATCCTTAAAGGACAACCGACGTCTCCGGACGAGTTGTGTCCATAATTTGTAAAATGGCTTCAAATGACTTCTACTGAGCGTATTTTAATGAGATTCCACCGCATATAGCTATATTTTACGTTTTAAGACTCGCCCTGAATATTCAGGAAGTCTTGTTTTTGAGTTGGTGACGAGTTCGTACGTGACGTCATGAAAGGACCGCCCCCTGACCGTAAAAAAGACGTGTTGTAGCGTCCTTCCATCACGTCAATGTATTTTGCTGTACATGTTTGGTCTGAGACCCGTGTTGCACCCAAAAGCCGCCAGAAGAGGGAGTCCAAGCTCCATATAAGGAATTTATCAGCCAGTGGAAGCGGAGGTGGCCATTGGAGGTCGCCATTTTGTGCCTCTTTTCTGGTGATCCATTGTTGCCCCAATGTTGCCTCAAAATGGCATGGAATAAATTCTTTAATCGATTGCAAACATGCATGCTTTCCTCTTCAGAACTATTTGAATCATATTCATAACTGGATGTGTAACAAGAAAGCATATTCTCCGAATCTGAAGCCATTGTTTTGATTTTTCAGCAATGCAAGACGTCTTGGCGTAACGTCACGAACTGGGGTCGGGACTTTCTGAAAATGCCCAATTCGCAGCTCAATTTTTTGCAGATTTTGGACACTTTAAGTCATTTTTATTGGTGTTTTGCATTTGACTAAAAATATCATACTGCGTGTTTTGGGTATTTTAGATGCTATCAAACGTTTTTCTGATATCAGTTAAAAAACAAAAAAGTGACGTCGGTTGTCCTTTAAGATTGTTTGCAATGTTGCTTCTACAGACGCTCCCCTACTTACGAAAATTCAAGTTACGAACAACAGTACATACGAACATGTTTCTTGTAACATATGTTGTATTCTCTCCAGTTGTACATGTACATATCGTTATCGTGCTTCTATTTTATTGTTTATTTGTCAGTACAAACCAATACAGGTTACTTATTGGATTGGATTGGATTGGATTGGATTGGACTGGATTGGATATGCCTTTATTCGTCTCACAGTGGAGAAATTTACATTTCACAGCAGCAAAGTGATGAACAAGCCTTAAACATCCTTATATCAGCCTCAAACATACATTCCATACAAAATATTGCACTGAAGCAACTTACGAACAAGTTCACCTTATGAAGGACCATTCGGAAACGTATCTCGTTCGTAAGTTGGGGAATGTCTGTATTTATTCTCGATAAAGTCTTGACTTTGGACTCACAGATGATGTTTTCTTTGTAAAGCAATCTTTACACGACTGAAAAAGCTGTTGGGTCATAACAGCTCGTAGCAAAATAACCTTTCTGTCCACACAACTGCTAAGATACTATCCCTGTAGTACACAATAAATTAAATCAACATCTTAAAAACTACAGGCACCTCTTTGACAAAATATGCTTCGACTGTCTTCATCTTCACAGGCTGTAAATATATGTTTATGCTATCTGCCATGGAGTAATTTCTTTGTCACTGCTCATAGGGGGACCGAGGCTTGGAGGGGCCACGGGGGCCCAGAGGACTATTGGGTTTTGGAATTAAAGGAGTCAAGGTACACTAAAGACGAAAAAAAAGGCCATAAACAAGAAGTCTGGTTGTGTAGGTTTCACGAAGGCATGAAGATAAAGCTGTGTCGACATTCAAGGGTTGGCATCCACCACTGAATGCCTTTTCTGGGGGGCTGTATTCTATGTAAGTGTAAGACAGGGGCAAGTGATGAATGGAGCTCAAAGACAACAACAATGGAGAAGCTTCACTGTTCCAAAGTGACGAGTGTGGGAAAGTTGTTGCATTGTTATATTTTCAGCTTTTCAAATGCATTCAACAGCGCTTGATTAGAATATCAGGATCGCCTGGCATTTGTTTTCCAAAGCAGATGCACAGTCTATGAATATGTGCAATTTACCAAAATATACATCAGTGTCATAACTAATCTGTTCTCTCATAGGGGGAGTCTGGCCCTCCTGGTCCTACAGGCCTTGTCGGCCTACCAGGTCCGGGTATCCAGGGTGAGAAGGCAAGTACACAATGAGTGCTGTTTGAACATCTTTCATTGGTCAGTGACGCGGTCTGTTGTATATTTGAGTAAATTATTAAAAATCTCAGATTATAACTAAAAATATTTCAGGGCATTGAAGGTCCCAGAGGGCCACCAGGGTTACGAGGTCCACAGGGAGAAGGTCTACCTGGCCCCAAGGTTTGTACAACAAATCAGGAAATTCTAATTGCAAATTGTCAGATGAATCGCAATTTCACCTAAAATGTACACCTTCTTAATTTAGATTCTCAATCATCTGCTGGAAAATAGACCGACATCTATCAATATTTTCTTCTGACATATTCAAATCTCACAATCTGCTATGTGGTTACTATGTTTGAATCAGGGAGACCAGGGGTTGCCGGGTGAAGTTGGCTCCCCAGGAGAGAGAGGAATTGGAGAACATGGAGATAAGGTACCATGGTCAAATCTCACAATTGATTCCATTCAATCTCACTTTTGGAAAACATCTCCCATTAAAAATGGATTTGACATTTGTGCTCAGGGCGAGCAAGGATCACCAGGAATATCTGGGTTACCGGGTTTACCAGGGGAGGACGGCTTCCCTGGACAGAAGGTAGCTTTTAGCCCTGTGTTATTTCGTCTCGTACCCAAAGTACAGGAACACAGTTTGTACAGTTTTGCCTTCTTATGCCACCACAACGGCTTGGAAATAACACAATTAACTTTTGATTGATATGCTTCACAAAAACAACTTATTATCTATTTGGGGGTTGCAATCATTTTGTACACAACAGGGTCGCAAAACTATTTTCAGCTCAGAATCAGAATCAGAAAACCTTTAATAGTGCCACAATGGGGACATTTGCAGACATTTTGACACTACAGTAAAGTCCAGGGGGCAAGTGACATGGTGGCTGCTCTTTTCATACATGTTTCTTTTCTGTCATTTCAACATTGATGTATTAGAGTCTGTGCTAACTGTCATTTGCGTGTTGGGCACAGTAGGTATTCAACTGTACATTTTATTTCATGTAGCCCTGGCTGTGTATGGTATGATAGACAATGCCATCTCAGTTCGAATAGCAGTTCAGAAAATGGATCAAAGTCTGGATATATTTTGTGTAAACCCACTGAAATTATTGAATACCCTAGACTTTTTTCACTCTTCCATTGTCCAATAGCCATGCAACAAGCTGTAAAATTTAGTTATCATGGGAAACATGCCAGTGTACTCTGTGATTTTAGGGTGAGCCAGGAGCTCCTGGTCTTAGAGGGCTAGAAGGGTTACCAGGAACTGGAACGCAAGGTGAAAAGGTAAACTCAGTTCCCTTACTTTGTTGTTGGTTCTTGTTGAGCTGCACATGTGTAAATAATGACTATCCATTCCACCGTTCAGGGTGACCAAGGTCAAAGGGGAATAAGAGGCTTGACTGGGCCACCTGGCGTTAGTGGCCCGTTTGGACCCAAGGTGAGGAGTCATTAAGCCGGCATCAGAATTCACTTCCATATGGACAATTTGAATACAAATTCCATAGAAAAGTACTAATTACATGAACAAAAAAGGATCGACAAATAACACGCCCTGTACTGTCTTCATGACATTATCAAGGGTGAACCCGGGTCACAAGGCCGGGTGGGCTTACCTGGACCACCTGGAAGATTTGTAATGGGACCCAAGGTAAGACCAGAATCCATATGTTTGTACAGAACTATTGAGGCTATGCAAAAAGACAAGATGATACTGATGTCAAATGACTTGCTCGCACGCACTAATAAACTGTAACTTGTACTTTAGGGTGATGTTGGACCAAGCGGCCCTCCTGGTTCGATCGGGGAGAGTGGTTATGGACTTCCCGGTCCGAAGGTGAAACTTAACTTGCTTTGACTGTATGATTTACCATAAAAGCTGGTTCTATACACATGTTACTGTAAGAAAGGCATCTTTATTTATATATATATCTTCATGTGCTATAGGGTGACCATGGAGATCCAGGCCCTGCAGGTCCATTTGGCCCAAAAGGAGAAGGCTATCCCGGCCCAATGGTGATTTACAAATGAGCTTCTACGTCTACCCATAAACCTGTTCACTTCCACCATTAATCTTCTTCTAAACACTTTGGATCCTAAGCTATTCACCCATAACACACATAGACAAATAACCATTCACGCTCACACTCACATCGGATATATTTCTGTGTTTCTGTTCATGCTGTATGTGTTAAATGTATGTTTTAGGGACCCCCTGGTCTACCTGGCCTTCCAGGAGAAAGTGGCCCTGATGGGATTGGCTTTCCTGGTCCAAAGGTGACATGAGATGAAAAATAGAAAGAAACATTTAGACATTTAAAATACAGTGAATGTTCCATAAAAAAATCATGAAGTCTCTTCATTTAATCAATAAAAGCATATACATTATCGATATGCTTACTTTCAAAGTTAAGTTTGAATGTGGAGATGAATAACAATGAATACAATGAGGCAGAGAACTTTTTTTACGCCAGAAAAACCTCTCTTGAATAAAAGATTATTCAACATGTGCCATGCAAATCCTTTCAAGAGTGGCACTTTTTCAAAATGGGTAAATCTAAATCAAATCTATTCTGTGCAATTAGGATTTGTCCCTTGCCCAAACAATTTTTCCATCCATCCATTTTTTTTGGTCCACTTAACCTGACAGGGATGGCCGGGCACACGGTGGCCTATCGCAACTGTCTTCGGGCAGTAGACAGGGGACACCCTGAACTGGTTCCCATGCCTGAGCTATTCAAATTAATTAAACTGAATACAACATCAAAGTCAGTTTTCTTGTCAAATATGCTAATATGCATGACATACAGCACATATGAAATTACTGTCCTCTTGGACCCTGCGTGCAGGGCATTTATAATGACTTTGACGAACATAATAAACACGAAAACGGCAATTTCCTGAGAGAGAGGAGCCACTGCGTGTTCACGTGCCGCCGTCTTGGGAAAAAAAAGCAAAATAACAAATAATATGACAACACAAAGACACAGAGAGTCATTCGTTCTTCAGCACTTGCTGTACCCTCTTTGTGACATGAAGCAGTTCTGGGCATCAAACCAATTTTAATAACATATTTAATTTAGAAGCACCTTTCAAATCGCCCAACATTAAAAGAACAAAACACACCACAACAATAAAACCATAAATAAAATGATAAATAATAAAAGAGCTGCTTAAACTTACTTGGTGTGTATTGCTCATAAGAGTCAATTCAATACATTAAAGTATGGCTAATTTTAACATGTAATGATTGGATTTACTTCAGTTGAATCAAAACTCTTTCCTGATTCAATTCTATAACATCTCTCTGATACATCTATATATATTTTAACACAAATTTATCATTTTTTATCATTGTAAGGCGATTCTCTTTTGTGATGCTGACCTGGCAGCAACTTGGAAAAAGCAAACTAAATGCCCCAAAAAATTAATACAATTATTTTGCTACAACTGTTCATCTGTTCTTCAGGGGGATATTGGTTTCCGAGGGCTGCCTGGTTTACCGGGACCTCCGGGTGAAGGACTCCCTGGACCTCAGGTATGTTTTTACATTTAAAACAACCGTTTGTCAAACACATTTAGAAAAATAATGCACAATATGGCCTCAGCGTCATCTCTAATGCCTATTAGTAGCAATTCTGCATAAAGTATTTTTAGGTTCGTTATGTTATTTAGGTTGTGTGTCTGATGCTTGGCTTGTAAAAAACTAACAGATGTAACACGCATATGCCTCCAAATATCCCATCCAGAATTCCCCCAGATTGTGAACCTGCATTTTTCGCAGATTGTAACAGCAGATGGGTGATAGCAATGAAAGTACGTACAATGATTCATAGAAATGATGGATGGATTGATGACCCTTCATGTAGTCTTGACCCAAAGGGAAATAATCCATAATTGCAGAATAAATACAGTAATACCTCAGTTTACGAACTTAATTGGGTCTCAGAAAGTGTGTTTAAGGCGAAATGTTCGTCTTCCAAACATGTATTTCCCATAAGAAACCATTAAAATGAGAATAATCTGTTCCCAGGTCCCCATAAAACATAATTTTCTACTAAATAAGCCTTACAACTAAACAAAATGTACCTTGTTTTACATATAATAAATATGTTAATGTATTGTAACTAAATAAATAAACTAATGTATAATAAAGTAATTTTATTTACCTTTGTGATGGTAGTTGTCAATGGATGACGAACTTCCAGGTTGCCTCTTGATGATATGTGAGTGAAGTTGCCGTGATTTCTCGGCAATAATACCCTCACTCACACTGTCCCCTGCTAGCTGCTTTTCATTAATCCAAATCAACAGAAGTTTTTCAACCTCTTCTATTGCCTGAGACCATTGCTTAGACAACACAGAAAGACCCTTAATAGCTTCCTTGTTCTTAAGGATGGTAGCAATTGTCTACTTAGCGTAATGGTACTGGGACGCTAAGTCACACAAACGCACACCTCGTTCGTGTTTTTCGATGATCTCCTTCTACTCGACCGTAATTTTCTTTTGTGTCCTCTTCGGCTTAACACTAGCCTGTGGTGGGGTCATTTTTGATCCCATAATAGCAAAAGTGGTCCACTTGATAACAAACCACATCTGCACTCAAAGAAAGGGGGGTCACAAAAACTAGTCCGCCAGCCACCGTGGCGCTGTTTGACCGTGTACTTTGGTGTTCTTCCGCCGAAAATTAGTCCGCCAGCCATCGTGGTGCTGTGTGGTTTGGTTCGTTCGCCGAAAACTAATTCGTCAGCCGAGACTATATGACTATATGCTCGCGAATGTAATGTTCGTGAGGCAAAAAGTTTGTTAGCTAAAGCGTTCGTCAGCTGAGGTATCACTGTGCACCCAACTCAACATATCAAATAGCTATTACACGCTCGCTGGCTGCAGACGATTACATGACATTGCTTGTGCAATCAGTACTGCAGGAAATTTTGTTCGCTTAGCCTTCAATGTGTAACGGTGGTGATCATACGTACGTTGTGTGATTTAGTATATTTTTTGAATGTTTGAAGAAATGCTAATTATGTCGAGCAAATCAAATCAAAATCAAATCTGCATGGTTTGTCAGTTGAGCAATGAAAGTCTTGAATATTGAATTTGATCTTTATTTTTCAGTAAGGTTTCAGTCAATGCGCATATGCAGTGGTTGCGTTCGGTACCACTTCTTTAATGGTTAAATAAAACATCCACTCAAAAGGAATCATAGACAGCATGATATAAAAAGAATCAACATTTGATTCTCTTCTGATACTATGTGCTACAGGGTCTTCCTGGCCGACCAGGCCCCCTCGGGCCGGTGGGTCCACCAGGAGTTGGAGTCCAAGGACCGAAGGTAGATAATTACCTTTTGTTGCTGTGACCCACATTCACTAAGCCTTTAAACAAAAAAAAAACAAAACCCAAAAAGAACCTTCTTGTTCTTTCTTTGCTGACCCATGTCATTTTTCTAGGGCGAACAAGGAGTCCAAGGTGTGACGGGACCAAGGGGGCCGGTTGGAGAAGGTTTTCCTGGAGCTAAAGTACTTGCAATCTTGTACTTTTCAAATTTGCTCCGCATAAAAGAGATCCGTTGATGAGGTTGTGGCCTGTGTGACAGGGTGACCGTGGTGCTTCAGGAGAGAGGGGCTTGAAGGGCTTCAAAGGAGATCTGGGTGACCCAGGGAACCCGGGGCAACCTGTTAGTATAATTTCCTGTGCTAGCTGCTCATTATAAATGCACCCGTCAATATGTCAGTCATCAAAGTTTTTTTTTTTTTTTTTCATCTCAGGGTCGATCTGGTGTGAAAGGAGAAGCAGGCTTGACAGTGAGTCTCCATTTTTAATCCTGTTTTTTTTTTTGGGTGCCAATGTTATCGATGGAGGTGCTAAGTGAGTTTTATATTGATTCCAGAGGGACGACGTCATCAGATTGATCAAAGAGATATGTGGTAAGGCGTTTGTCAAAAGTTGATATAAGGGATTTTCTTCACCAAAGGATGGACTGCTCAATAAAGTTTAGAGGGAAAATTTCAGGATGAGCCTAAAATGAAAGCACATTTTTACGGGTCGG